>NC_046361.1:26714233-26940465 GCF_011125445.2 Fundulus heteroclitus | reverse complement strand
TATCTTATCTTTACTCCCACAAACACACTTATTGTCATTGGGGCCAAATACCTCAATCTTTCTCTCCTCCCCTCAGTAAAACCCAAAAATTGCTAAATGTAGCTATTAGCTGATCTAATTAACTGGTTCAGAACATATCTTCTTGGTTGTGTTTTTTTCCCAAATAAAGCCGCCAATGGAGCCAGTACTGCCATTAACCTTTTTACATTTCTCTAACATAGAAAGCACTCCTGAATCAGTGCTTCTGTGTTCCCTTTGTGTCTCTGCTCCGTCTCGACCCCCAATTGGTCGAGGCAGATGACCGTTCACACTGCGCCTGGATCTGCTGGAGGTTTCTTCCTGTTAAAGGGGAGTTTTCCTCTCCACTGTTGCTACGTGCATGCTCGGCAAAAGCGATAGCAACAACACAATGCAAGCAAACGTCCACTGTTGATGCTCGCTCTTCCAGGAGGAGTGAATGCTGCAAGTCAAGGACTCGATGCAATCTGCTGGATTTCCTTAGATACAAAATGTTTAACCAATCTGTCTGTATGACTTGATAGAAATGACTTTGTAAAGTGCCTTCATATGAAATGTGTTGTGAATTGATGCTATATAAATAAATTGAATTGAATAGATTTTGGATTAGTAGTTCTTTCTTGATTGGTCCCCTCTCCTTCTTACATACAGAGTTAAAACATGTTACCCTGCAGACAGTGACACTGATATTCCTGCAGCTCCAAGTTCATAGTAGAGTCAAGCTTTTTTGGTTCCTGGGTTGCTCTGAACATCATTACAAAGAGTACTTTCTTTCATCATGGAGTGACAGTTTGGACCATAAGGTTTAAACCTAGACACTCATGTGAAAACTACTTTTTTGAATGGAAAACCCAGCTTCTGGAATCGCCCCAACCTCAACAGTTGAAAATTGTGAATTATGCATAAAAGACGGGCGCATTCTAAGGAACCAATTAGATTAAATAAATCTGCCTTGTCTGATAAAATGTGTGGGTGAATATCCAGCCAGAATTATCCTTGTTGATAACTACAAAAATGCCAATGCTCTTCTTTAAGTCCCTAAAGGATATGGACACAAATATAAGTGATAATGTGAATACTTTTGACCACACATGGTTTACAGAAAATAAGCAATAAATAAAAACTTGTGTGCTCGGGTCCTGCTTTTAAAACTAATTCAAACTGTTTGATGTGTTATTCAACAATAACAAATAATCCTTTACATGCATTAATAAATTTAAATGAAATCTGTGTAGCTGATGAGGGCGTGTCCACTTGTTTCTGGCACTGGAAGTGAAAATAATTGTGTATCATCAGGACTTAAAGAGGAAAACTCCTTCATCTCTGAAATTGAAATTTAGATTTCGGAATGAAATAAAAAATATATATATTAACTGTGTTCCAGTGCTAAATTGTTGTGACCTGGATTACTAGTAGCCTATTAGCAATGCAATCTAAAATTGTTTTATTTTTCGATGTGGCAACTAAATTAGATTTTATAGTACTGTGTTTGTAACGGTTTAATGAGATGCAAATAGTCAAAGGTGTAAATAAACAGTTTTCTTTTATCATTCGAGTATCACTCAAGGTGGTTAAATATTGGCTTTTGAGGTCTTGGTTGATGAGAAAACGCTCACTTTTCTGCTCAGATTCTTTAAACTCCAGGAAAATTTATGTTTATTTTTCGAGCTTCAAACTTTAAAATGTCTTCCAAGTAAGGATGCAATGCATAAACCGCTTCAAACAAACATGCTAAGCCAATAAATAACATGTTTTCTCCTTTTTTGTTTCGTTTTTATGAAATGATACAACAAAATGGAGAGAAAAAAAAAACCTCAGGAGCACTGCTGTTTAAAAAAGTCTGTGAAAATTAAAGTGCATCAAAAACTTACTCTTTTTAATTGAGGTGATCCGTCAGATCAACGTGTTGAGAGCTATCTTTTTTAGGTCTTAAATATGAAGGCAAAAATCTACTAAAGGCAAAATGGGACCGTTCCATGTCCACGATTGGCCAAAATCCAGAGGCGGTGTCCAGACATCCTCGCATATTATTGGTTGCTTGCCGAGTCGGCGGCCAATGACTGTTCGGGTTTTTACTGGATAATGCGAATGACAATTCAGGAACTCCTGTTGGCACCGCATGTAGCGCAAAGAAGGAGGCGTAAACACTGACACAGCTAGGTAGCCATCAAGGTAAGCAATAAAACGGCGTTAAATTCATGTCCTCGTGGCCCGCTTTATGCGTGTTAATTTTTACGCTTATTTGCGCGTTGAAAATAACAACGGGCGTGAACTTTGCCGTTCGGTTTGATTCCTCTCGTGGACAGGCACTGCTCTTAATTATCTCTGCCCATACAAAAACTCAAGCCACGGGCTGCTAGCCCGGCCTGCTAACGCTAGCTCGTCACAACGACTTTGGTGTGTGCGCCCTGGCGGGAAATTTTGTTTTTAAGGCATATTCCCCCGAACGCCCACCAAAACGCGCGTATTGCGGGTATTTATCGCATTTGGTGAGGGTTCGTCGGGTTCTTGCCGGGGAGTGTGGATCGATCGTCGACCGAAGCGCGCTTCTTGGTCGTGAGGTGTTGGGCTAATGTTTGCTAGCAGCTAGCCTAGCCAGCGCTGCTGTCTCGCGAGTACGCAGAAGGAAAAAATCAACGTGACTAGGCCAACGCTAGCGGAGTTTCAACCTTTGGCATTTGGCTAGCAGGCTTACCTGCGCGCAGACGTCCTGCATTTTACACCCCACGTCCGACTACACGTGGTGCGTAACTTGTTCGTTCGGGTGGGTTTTGAAGCGATTCGGGGGACGTTTGTGTCGGTTAGGCGCGTGGCTTTTTTAAGCACGTTCAATCATAACGCGCTGCTCGCGGCGTGCTCTCGCAGTTATTCCCTCGGTAGTCAGCAGATTTGCACGGTCGCGGATTATTTAGGGTTCGTTTCAGCGTGTCTGACCATATCCCTCGTATATGTCTAATTTCCATTGGGAAAAAAACAGTTTAAAACGGGTTTTGCTACTTTAAAGTGTGTCCTATTTTTAGGAGCCACGTTACGTAGTATTCACGTAAAGTGCTTCATTAACTGTCATTCTTCTTGACTTCGATGTCTTCAGCAAGCAGAGGTTTGACCTAATCACGTCATGATCCCACTGAGGAAGTTTCTGTAAGTTAGCTCAGTAGTTTTTTTTAGTCTGATGGTTTGTTTATCCTAGACGCAGCATCCGATGAATGTCTCTTCCCTCATCGTAGAGTAGAGCCCCACATGGTAGTCATTTTGTTGGTCCGGCTGCTGTGGCTTCCCCAACATGGTTCTGAGACGTGCAATCTATGGACAAACCTGTTCGATGCTGTTTCACGTAGACCTAATTTACTACAGGCACTCTGCGAGGCAAAAAAAAAAAGAGTCAATTAATTGTACAGAAGTATGTGTGATGACAGATGAAGTCAGTCCAGCCACGTTGACGGATCAAGCTTTAGCCACAATACAAACCCAGATCAACCACAGTCATGGTGTGAGGTGAGTTTTGTTTACCCCTGCTGTTGCCATTTGTTTCTCTTTTTTAGGTTATGGAGATGAGCAGCAACAGCGAGTGCTTTGGATGTGGCCGCTCTGGTCATTGGGTCAAGCATTGTCCCAATGCCAGTGGCGCGCGTGGACGTGGCAGGGGCCGGGGACGAGGAAAGGGTACCCTTTTTTTATTAAATTGTACTTAAAGTAAGATAATTGTCACAAAACATTTGTGCATAATTTAAAGTTTTAGGTAATCTATCCTTGCTTGAGATATTGGTATCATCTCAACTTCTTTTGGGGTTTATTTTTTCTGGATTTCATATTTTAACTAGATTTTTATTAAAACAACTAATTCATAGGAACCTACTTTTTTTTTATCTTTATAAGTATTAAAAACTGAGTATTGTTCTTGCAAGAGTCCACCAAAATTTTTTTGATTTACCAAAATAAAAGGAGCATACCCCCTTATTTCCATATCACCTTTTGACATTACAGAGCTGTTCTGTTATCGGTGTGGAGACCAGGGACACATGGCCAGGGACTGTGACCAAACTGAGGATGGTGTGTAATGTAGTTCTTTCACGTTCTGTATCAGCTGTTTCTTTTTTGCAGGTTATAAAGCGATAACCCTTTTTTTTTTTAACTGCGTCCTCCGTGTCCAGCGTGCTACAACTGCCACAGGAGCGGTCACATCTCCCGGGACTGCAAGGAGCCCAGGAAGGAGAGGGAGCAGCTGTGCTACACCTGCGGGAAGGCCGGCCACATGGCTCGTGACTGCGACCACGCCAACGAGCAAAAGTGCTACTCCTGCGGCGGGTTTGGTCACATCCAAAAGCTTTGTGATAAGGTGAAATGTTACAGGTGAGCGGAGGGGTTTCCTGAAATTGCCAGAGCTCTTTCTATCCATATATATAAACGACGATCTCACGCTTCTTTTATTTTGGTCTTCTTCAGATGTGGTGAGATTGGTCACGTCGCTGTGCACTGCAGTAAAGCCAGCGAGACCAACTGCTACAACTGTGGAAAGGCGGGCCACCTGGCAAAAGAGTGCACCATCGAAGCAACCGCATAATCAGCACCCTCTGTTGCCCCTCCTTTTTTTCAGATTGATGGTTGGTTGTATTATTTTCTCTGAATCCTCTTCACTGGCCAAAGGTTGGCTGACAGAGGCTAGTCCCAGGCCTGTGAGCCTCTCGATATGTAATACAAAGAAAGGGGTGATAAAAAAAAAATATCTTTCTGCATTCAATACAAAAAAAAATGTTTTAGTTTGGTAGCGGTGTTATGTATAATGCTTTGTTAAAGAACCTCCCCCTTTCCAGGCCACTGGTGATCAGTGAGGAATAAACGGGACTGAACATATGGGAATCTATAGGACCTCTGAGCTCGTGGACGTGCATCTCGGTAAAACGAGATTGAAGACGGGAGTAAATGGAAACCAAACATCCATGTGTGGTTATTTTGGTTCGTTTTAGTGGAATCTGAGTTGGCCAAGAGAGTTTGACATGGAAACAGTTCATAACATGATGCATTTCAGCCCTACAAGCAGCTACAAGTGGGCGGTAACAAACGCTATATTACTAAGAGATGAAAAAAAATTTTTTTTTTGGAGGTATTAAAAAGAAACATGCTCTTTTATAGAAATCTGTTTACAATTTAAATATCACTTTGGTAGCCCAAGGTAGATTTTCTGTTTTAAAAAAAAAAAAAAAATTTGCTCTGGAAATGTTCTGGTTTCCTTTTTTTTTTTTTTTCTTTTGTTTTTTTTTTTCCTTTTTTTTACCTTGGCAAAAATTTAACATTGAGAACAGTCGTCAGAACAGCAGAATTAGGAGTTATTTGGGAATGACAAATGTTTTCACAGAAATCGAAATGTTATTTTTGTACAATATCACTTAGACTACTGTATAAATACCATTTGCTTGTACTCAGTTTTTAAGTCGGAAGGAAAGTGCAACTGAAGTCCTAGAAAATAGAAATGTAATTTTAAACTATCAATAAAGCTGGAGGAGCACGGGGAGGAGCGTGTTTGTCTGATTTCAATGCAACGCTGTTGGCACACAGGAAAAAAAAAAAAGTTTTGCCTCATAATTTGGTCTACGCAGCACCACCTTAAGGCAAATGCCATTTCCAATCAGTTCACAAAAACAAATTCTAATTCAGTTGTAATGAAATGTGTAATCAAATCCAACCGTTTAAACAACTGCTAATTTGATTTGAGCCTAGTTGTAAGGAAATGTAGGCAAATTCAGTTTATTTAAGGAAAGCCAGTGCATTGCTGTGGATTCACATACAAGCCTTTTTAAAAAAATAAATCAAACACTGTTTGAATCAAGAATGACTGGGGAGGAAAATAAGGAAATTTGTTTATTTGAAAAAAAAAAAGTATTGAACGCAATGCTTGCAACATGTCAAGTTTGATAATTGTGGGAACAACTATATGTCCAATTACATTTAATTTGGGGATTTTTTTTTAATTTTTATTTTTTTTTTTTTTGCTGCAGCATCAGATTTAGGACTAGCATCCGAAATTGCTTTTAAAGGTAGAATCTGGAACGTGATGTTCTTCATAGTCCATTGCGCGCCCCCGCGGAGCAGATACACCACCCACCTTTTTAATTATCCCCGGAAACAAGGGGACGATGTCAAATAGTTGCGATGAATGAGATCCGCTGTTTGTCCGATTTTTGTTAGAGCTGCTAAGCTCCACCTCGGGTGTCTAAAATGGCAGCGGGGGTTGCGGTGCAGATGCAGCGCACAGAGACCCTCCTCCTCCCCATTCTGCGTCACCGGCTCTGCTCCAGTCACATTTTACAGCAAAAAAACAAGCCGAGCAGCCAGCCCGGCCGGTGTGAGCCGGCTCCAGCTCCATTTGGGGGGTGTTTTTTCATTTAGATATACCTTAAAAACACGCATTTTTTCCCCCCCCTGCTTTTGAAGCACCCCCGGGGGGAAAGCAGAGAAAATGAGGGGACTCCTGCCGTTTTTCCGGGGCCTGCACACCGTGACTAACCGTCAAGCCAAGCGCAGGGCTGGGATTGTCGGGTCTCGGTGCGGGCTTTGCGGAACTCAGTCCGTGAACAAGGTACGGTGCGAGCTGTTGCTGCTCCTCGGCTCGGAAGAACAAAGGCGCCTTTGAACCAAGGCCGGGTCTTCTTTTTTTTTTTTTTTTGTGTAGCGGTTCCAGAGATTTGTGACAAACTAGCGGATAGGCGTCGGCGTAAAATGTTTCGCAGAACTTTGTGTTGACATCAGGGCAGAGGCAGCTGTTGGAGCTTCTGTCTTTTTTTTTTTTTGTTGAGTGGGGGGTCGCGTCGTTTGTCCACGAAGTTTTTGGTTTCTTTTAATAAATACCGTCTGGGGTTAAAGGAAAAGACACCCCGGTGTGTTGTAGACGTGTTTGGAAAAGCTTTAATATGACTTGCGGTGCGGTGAATCGTCAGAGCCGGCCCACGATATAAGCAATCTAAGGTGCTGCTGATAGCCACTCAGGCAAGGCCAGCAGGGGGCACCCAAGAGCTGGAAGACACAGACCCCAAAACCATAGACATTATGTAGGTAGACGCCCCAAGTACTGCCGCTGGAGCTGAAGTTTCAGCACGGCCGCCATTTTGGATGGGTCTCTCACGTGCCCCCAGTTCATTTATTTGTACTGAGGAAGCCCATATAAAATAAATCATAACTCATTGAATTTTTACCCGATTTTCACACAGTTTGGTTTATTGCTAACAGCAGAGATGTGGTTATTATACAGGATGCTGTCACACGTGGAGAAAAAAAAACATGTTTTAATGCTGAAATATGTTGTTTACACAACATATTTCATAAATGTATGCTCTTTAACAGACAGACATATGGCATCTTAATGTGTAAACATGTGATTTCATACTGAAATACTTTGTTTTATGCTATTTAACAGACAGATGGTGTATGACATATTAAAAATGTAAATAAGTAAGTGCTTTCATGCTGAAATGCTTTGCTAGGATGTGCTATTACAAATTCATAAATGCAATACATTTTATATTTTAATGTAATACATTTTGTATTTTAATAAAGAAACAAGTTGGATTGTTCATTTAAATTTATTTCACTCTTTCTCTCTCACATGTACAAACTTGAGCCTTTGCTACACACCAACAGTAATTTCTTCATATGTTTGCATGCTATGCATGCACACATGCATGCACAGTTTTTCTTTAAAGGCCTGGAAAAGTGTTCTTTAAATTTTCCAGGTCATTTCAGTGTCTTACACTACCCTGCTTGCAAAAAAGGCTGGAGCTTAAGACCCTTAAAAAACAACAGTTATGCACAGCTTCTTGCATGTGTTGGTACTCTGTAAGTCCAGGATGCTTAATTTGGCCACGGGATTCAGCCTGAACTTGTGAAATACAGCAATAACAACTTAATAAACATAGAATTGTGGTCCATCTGTTGGGTTTCTGCATTGTCCCCATCAAGTAAAAACTCTTCAGAAGCAATTTCAGCCCAAAATGGTGATCTGCACCCTGTGATCTACTTTTAGTAGTTATCCCCGATTATTGTAACCGTAAACTGAAGAAAATATGGACAAAGTTGCTCCCTCTGTGTTTATTCTCATTAGATGCTATGCCAGCATACAGAATGAGAGACCCATCCAATATGGCGGCACCGCTCCAGCACGTAATGAGGCGTCTACATATATAATGTCTATGCTCAAAACTCCCAAGTTTGCAGTTATGTTTATCAGCAGTAAGTCTCCTCACTTCACAGGTTCAAATGCATCTTTAAAGATATTAAAATTCTTTAAACTTTAAAAGGCTGTCGCAAGAAATAATAGTTATATAAATAATATAATTTTGAAACTCTTAGTCTGGCGTTTCTTTATTGACTAAATATCTCTGAATGACTAAGTGATTAGCACCAAAAAAAAGTAGGATATTACTAATACCCAGGGTCTGATTTTAAAAGATGTAGGCCCCTGGCCTTCAAACAGTTTGGAACCTTATACGTTCATTTTACTCGCTCAAATTTCAAAATTCAGGCTATGGTTTTGTCTGCCATGGGATATTTTGTCCTGACTATGAGCAAATTTTAACCCCCAGGAAGAACATTTTGTACCCGCTTCGACAGCAGACTATTTAAAGTCATTTTCTCATTTCTGCCTATATTGCAGAAATTTGCAAATTGCATTTCAGTGTCACCCAACAATAATATCTGTAAGACGTTGGTTAATCAGTTTTCAGTGCCCCCCCACCCCCACCCCCATCAGTCAACCACTGTCAGAACCACTGTCGGTTTTAAAAAGAAGGGTGTTGAACAAGGCTTTCAGAAAGTTGGAAAATTTGAAAAAACAAATTTGAATAGTTTGAAGTAGGATTTAGATGTTTTGTTTATAGATATCGCAACAATTGAGTAGAAAGGGTAGTACATTGTGATTAATGAGCCACAGATTTCCATTTACTTTCACTTTTTTTTTTTTTCCTTCTGAAACCAACTTTTGTACAGCTTCTGGACCCTGTTTGCATTTCTTTCACGCAGCTGACGTTAAGCAATCGCTTCTCTCTCTCTCTCTCTCTCCTCTGCAGCCGCAGCCCAGATTTGGGCTGCTCTTCGACATCGATGGCGTGCTCGTCCGGGGAAGGATGCTGATCCCCGCGGCCAAAGTGGCTTTCGAGAAGTTGGTCGACTCTCAGGGACGGTTCGTGGTGCCAGTAGTTTTTGTCACCAATGCCGGGAACTGCCTCCGGCAAACAAAAGCAGACCAGCTCTCTCACATCCTGGGGGTGCCAGTGAGTTACAAAACACGCTCTGTTCTTTTGATTTGCCCGGTGCGACCCTGACTTTTCTGCTTACATCACTCGCTCTGCGTTCAGATCACGCATGACCAAGTCATCATGTCCCACAGTCCCTTGAGGATGTTCAAGAAGTTCCACGACAAATGCGTCCTGGTGTCGGGACAGGGGCCGGTCCTGGAAATTGCTGACAAGTATTAAATCATTTTGCCCTTTTTTGGATTCATTGATTTTTTAAAAAATATTCCTTTACAAAGCAAGCAAACGTAAAATAATGAAACAAATTCTTTGGTAAATTCTGTGTTTAGCGTGGGTTTCAAGAATGTGATCAGCATTGACATGGTGAGGGAGTCGTACCCGTTGCTGGACATGGTGGATCACAACAGACGACCCAAACTGCCGGTGAGATATTGGTGGGAGTTTAATGTTTTGCTTTAAAAGCTTTTTTTTTTTTTTTTTTTTATCAGAATGCATTAAGATTGTTTTTTTTTTTTTGTTTCAGTCTAGTCCTTTGGTCAACCTTCCTAAAATTGAAGGTATGAGCACACTTGTTGCATTTCCTTTTCCGCGTTATATTATCGCCGTCTCAGACGTGGCACCTGATTGGTTTTTTCCCCCTCCGTGCAGCTGTGGTTTTGTTCGGGGAGCCCGTCCGATGGGAGACTAACCTGCAGCTGATAATCGACGTTTTATTGACCCACGGTAACCTCAACACTCCGCACCAAACCCACGCCGTACCTCACCTCCCCCTGTTGGCCTGCAACATGGACCTGATGTGGATGGCCGAGGCGAACTCCCCAAGGTGGTCTCGTCAAAATGTCGGACGTTCCAGGGTGTTTCTGGATGTTGGCGGTGAACAAATCGGTTATAACCCTTTTTTCTTTTTTGCAGGTTTGGCCACGGGACGTTTCTTGTGTGCCTGGAGAACATCTACAAAAAGATAACGGGCGTAGACCTGAAGTACGAGGCGCTCATGGGAAAACCCAGCGAGCTGACCTACCATTTTGCAGAGTCCCTTATCAGAAGCCAGGCCATGCAGAGGCAATGGGAACTTCCCATCACTTCCCTTTACGCTATAGGGTGAGCCTCTGTTTCCCTGCAGGCTACTCTTAACAACAGATCCCACCGAAATAATCGAAAGGAAGAAAGACAGATGGTCTACTGACTGAGATAATATATAATTACTTACTGACAAAATCAGTGGAGAAACACAAACTGTGTCAGCTTAACCACAGGCAACGATTCAGTTCAATGTTTAGGCCCATAATGCCTTAATTTGTCCTGTTATGACATCAGTATAAGTTATTGGGGTAGGGCTGAACAATTAATCGCATTTTCAATATAATCGCGATTTAAAAAAATGCAATTTCCAAATCGCAGAGGTCTGCAGTTTTTGGCTATGTAACAATTAGTGAATTAGACACGTCCATTAGGTGTTGGTAAAATGTTTAAAATGGGTTTGCTCCACATGGAAGGGAAGACAGTTGCAGCAGTGAGATAATCTAATTTTATTACTTGTTTTAGAGTTTATATAATCATACATAGCATTAAGTACAGGTCAATCAGTTTAATACATAGACTGGTTACACTTTATGTCCAACAAGGATTAATGTCCAAATCAATTAAAAGCTATTCTCTTGAATAATATTCTGATTAATAGAAACATTAAAAGTTCTTGTTTTAAATAGTCCTTCTTTACAAACATATTTTTTTTAGATAACATTTTTTGTTGCTTGTGATTAATGCAGAGAAAAGTCAAAATTGCATTTTGGTTGAAACATATCGTAGGAAGTACGCAATCAATTCTGCTCCGAGTTTAGATGCTGTGGGTCTTTTAGCAACTAATCCGTACGGCGAGGAAACAGATTGATTTGTTGTTTGTATATGTTTGAAAAGACGTGATAAATTAAACTGTAAAAAAAAAAACGCATTAAATCGCAATATTAAGAAAAAAAATCGCAATTAGATTATTTTGCAAAATCGTTCAGCCCTATATTGGGGTGTTATAGAACAGACCAGCACAAAGCAATGCATAACTGTAAACCAAGTACATGGCTTTTTTAATTTATTTCTTTATTTTAGTGCCCATTTTACTCTTAATACTCTTTAATTATGGTACCAAGGTTGTACCGAGCGGCTTTAGGGAGGCTAGTTGTTAAATAGAGTTCACCGGGGTGTAGTTTAATCACCTGTATGGATTCAGATCCATACAGATGATTCTGTAAGGATCTGTTCTGTGGCTGACGTTTGGGGGTTTGTTAGAAAATTAGGGAACAAACAGCATCGCAAAGACCGAGGAACACGGCAGACAGGTCAGGGAGGCAGTTGTGGCTGAGTTAAAAGGCAGGTTAGGTCAGGAAATAATACGGCGCGCTCTGAACATATAGTGGAGTGCCGTTCCAGCCATCATCCAAAAATAAAGCGTGGAACCGCGGCAGATCTACCTAGGCGTGAACACCTTGACTGTCATCAGAGAAGCAATCGAGGTTCATTGTTACTCTGCGGGGGCTGCAGTGATCCACTGCTCAGGTGGGAAGAATCTGTCCGCAAAAAAAGTTCTTACTATTAGCAGGGCGCTCTTCATGGAGCGGCAAATTTAAAGCCATAATTAGCCCAGTTTGCCACAAGCGACTAAAGGCCCATTCATACCTCACGTAAAAGACGGATACGTGTGGAGTGTTTCATACGTTCTCGTCCGTATTTTGACACGAAAATTGGGAGCTTACGATTACGGACGAAACGGATCAATACGGAGCAATACTACCGGAAACGGTGGGGGCGCTAATGAGTTTTTAGTACAAAATTAAAAAAAAATCACAAAGAAGGTTGTAATTCTGGGCTTTAAACAATGGCGGGATTTGAGGAACGACTTGCGGAGCTTGTCCGCAGATACCCACACATATGATGTGTCGTGTCCAGGGCACAGGGACAAACAAAAAGTTTACTTACGGAGCAAATACAACAAAATCACGTCTTGGACCGTCGCCATGTTTGATCAATGACGAATTATTGGCACCCAGCACTGCCACCTAGAGGACATATTGGTTATTGTGGACCTCAACGGACGGAGGTATGAAGGAGTCAACGGATAGAACGTACGGACAGAAATACAGACGTGTAGGCCAAACGTAGGGTGTGAATGTGCCTTTAGGAGACGCAGCCAATGAATGGACGAAGGTGGTCTTGTCAAATGAGAGCAAAACAGAACCTTTTTTTTGTTCAGAACTGTTGTGGAAGCCTAACTCTGCACATTACCCAGAACACACCCCTCCAAATGTGCAGTAAACACAGTCCAGCAACACACTGTGGATTGTTCTTTCTCTAACACAGACAGGGGGCTGTAAAAGACTGGAGGCTGGGGCAGAGGAGAGATTCATCCTCCGGCAGGACAGCCACCCTGAACATGCAGCCGCGCCTGCGATGGAGTTGTTCACATCAAAATATCACCATGTGTTAGAACGGCCCAGTCAAAGTCTACATCTAAGCCAAATTACAAATCTGTGGCAAGTCTGGAAAGTTGTTCTGCACAGACGTTCTTTGGCATAAAGTATTCCAGTTTCTTGCTTTGTAAAGATGACGGAGTCATACTTCACACTGCAAAAACGTAACTAAAAATAATTAATATTTTCTTAAAATTAGTGTATCCGTGCATGATTTGAGCAGGTAAATAAGATGATCTGCCAATGGAATAAGACTTTTGCACTTAAAATAGGAACAGCTCATCTCCATTATCTTATTTCAAGTGCAGGATGTCTAATTATCTAATTATAGGGGTCACAATACTCATTCCATTGGCAGATAATATTATTTACCTGCTGAAATCTAGGACCAAAACACACATTTTAAGAACATTTTACTTATTTTTAGATCCGTTTTTGCAGTGCACAGTCAGGGCAGCTGACAAACCCACAGCATTCAGATTGTATCCGTCGGTAAATCATTCTCCTTCCATGTCATTATTCTGTGCTACTTTGTGTTGGTCTATCGCATAAACTCCCACTAAAATACACACAGGTTTGGGGCTGTAACAAGACGAAATGTCAAAAAAGGAAGGGGTATGATTACATCTGTAAGGCACTGGGAATCTGCATCTGTTCTCTCTTTTTCTTAACCATGGGAGTTAAACAGATCAGAAGAGGGCAAAACTATTCCGGCGTTTTTATTAATTTCCTTTCCCTTCTCCTTTTCCATCCCCAGCGATAACCTCATGACTGATATATATGGGGCCAATATGTACAACCGCTTCCTGGAGGAGAGGGCCGCCAGGAAGAACCCCAAAGCTGTCGCGAAGGTGGCGGCCGCCACCGGGTCCAGCGCCGCCATGCCCGGCGGGGAGGAGGAGATCGACAGCATGTGGGAGAGTGAGCTGGCGCTGCCGTCCGCCACCTCCTGTAAGTCCATCCTGGTTTGCACGGGGGTCTACAACCCCAACGCAGAGGTGCCGTCCGACGCCAGCCGCTGCATCAAAGAGACGGTGTTCCACGGTCACCGGGACTTCAGGTTCGACCCCGCGCTGGTGGAGCCGGGCCACATCGTGAAGGACGTGGCGGAGGCCGTGGACCTCATCTTCCAGCAGGAGAAGTTTGTGCCTCAGTAGAGACGGCTAGAGGCGTTAAAGCGGGAACGCACCACCTAATGCAGGAAAGCGTTGGGAGAGAGCATCACTGTGGACTTTGAGACAGGGCATTAACATAGTTTAGGTCATCTTCTAACGCGCCTCATGGAGACAGATTTAAGAAAACGTGAATTATTTAACCGTTGACCGCCATTTTGGTTTCGTTATCGTCTTTAACAACGTGTTGCTCGTAAGGAAACGTCTTATAGCTGCCTTATTTGACCCCGGTTCTCTCTTTTTTTTTTTTTTTAGATGATGTGCTAGAGTACAACTCGTCAAACGCTCCTCATATTTATTTCAAGTGTCTGCCAGTGTTTTAGGAGAGCATAGTCCCAATTAAATCGGACCCTCGTTACTCCCCTTTTTTTTTTAAAAAAACCTTTGTTTGCTCAGTTAACCCGTAAGAATCTATGCATGAACGCCAGAGAAATAGTTTTACTGTACTACCAACTGTTCCACGTGCAATATCATCCCTAAACGGTATCGTCCGCCCGCGTCCCGTCTTGCTGTGAGAGCCATAACCGAGATTTGCACAGATCTTTGACTTTTTGCTAACTTTTTGTTGCTCTTCGCCCGCCGTGGTGTTTGTTTTACTGTCGAAACTTCTGTCTTATGCGCTCAGATTTCCATTCCAGAAACAAAAGCTAACGACACGTAGATGCAGTCACACGTAAAGCCTTTACCGGCTCGTTTTTTTTCGTTGTACGTACCTTACCTTGGAAAAAAAAATATAAAGAATTACACAATGGACTTAATGTGTCTTTTTTTTTTCTCTCTCTTACACCTTCTCAAGAATCTTTATTGCCATAATGTAACCATAACAACATTGTTTCTGGTGAGACACCGGCCATAAGCAAATGCTTAAAAAGAAATAGCAAATAAACATATTTGTTTGATTGATTATCATATTGGATAACAACATGATAACTATACCTGTTGATCCGCGTCATGGATCAACGGGTATTGACGATGCACTCCAAAAAGGGAACTAAAAGTAAGTAAAATATTCTTGAAATGAGTGAATTTGTACTTGATTTGAGCAGGAAAATAAGATTATCTGCCAATGGAATAAGTATTTTCACCTCTAAAATAACATAATTAGATCCACTGCGCTTGAAATAGGACGATAGAGACGAATTGTTCCTATTCTAAGAGCAAAAGTCTCATTCCATTCTCTGACACGTGAATGCTCAAGCAGAAACGCCCTTTTGGACCTGACCCTTAAAAGACCTGAACGTCTATTAGGTGCTGGAGAAGTTTTAGATAGAAATCTTTCCAGCCAAGCTAAACTCTACAGCTGTATGCGGCTGTCAGCAGGAGCGATATTTCATTTATTTTTTATTTTTTCTTTCTGAAGCCTTTAGTAATCTCATGCTATGTTATGTAATAAACATTAACCACTAAGAAGAAGAGATTTTATTTTTTTCAAGCAGTGTCCTACAAGGACTTTGGTTTAAATCCAGCTTTAGCTCGCGCACACGCAAATGTTTAGACGTGTATTTCAGAAAGCAAGCAACAGCCGTCGTTTTTTTCTTTAAATAATTGTTTCACTATTTCAGCACACACCAACAGAACCTGATTAGTATATTCGCCTATTGGCTTTTTACCGGTTTATTTTAAAGCTGGCGCTTATGCCCTAAACTAAACCAGTCCCTCCTATGAAGACGACCAGCCGCGTATAGCAGGCAGAGGATGACACTCTGCAGCACATGCACCTTACTAAAGCATTTATACTTCTTAAGCGTTTTTATGTCTTTGTCTCATTATCACCACAAACGTCAGCGCAGTTTACTGGGATTTCATGGCAGACCGACACAAAGTATTGCATAACTGTGATGTGGAAGTGAAGAAGGCATACAGGGTTTTCAAAACATTTGGCAAAGAAAAGGTGCAACAAACTTCACCCCACCCCCACCCCCTTACTCTGATACCCCTAAATAAAATCTGCAACCAGTTGCCTTCAGAGGTCACCTGAATAGTAAAGAGTAGGGCTGGCATAGATAGATAGAAAAAAAAGCATATAGATAAAATAGAAATCGTATTGATCGATATCGATAATTACAACTGAAGTAGTTCTCCCGCAGTTTGCAATCAAATGTAGATTAAACACATTAAAACTTCTCATTTCCATGGTTTTTCATGGTCAGCTATGAAAATTAACACTTCTTATTGAGGCATAATAAACTGCTCTACATTTTAAAGTGAACAACAGTTGCAATTACTCCTAAAATACAATATATTTACACGGAGAAAATTAGCATTGAATCGAGAGGGCAAATTGTCATTTATAGTTTGTAGTAAATTATTTTAAAAAAACTTTCAAAAGTAATTTTTCAAATTTAGTGGAGGTTTATTGAAAATGTAATAGCCTTACAAATACAAATGAAGACAATCCATCCCTGCATTATCTATGGATCATTGTCACCCACCCGTTAATGATAATGGATCATTATTTAATACTGATAATGATCCATTATCAGTATTAATTAACCATCCTTTATCATTATCTGCCAGGAGCGGGTGCCGAGAGGCGGGGTACACCCTGCACAGGTCAAGTGAAGTCAATGACATTATATATATATATATATATATATATATATATATATATATATATATATATATATATATATATATATATATATATATATATATATAAGGGGTGAGAAGAAGTAGAAACCTATATTGTCACACCATTTTTCCATGTAGTTATATAATATCTCAGCTCGCTTCTGCTTACATAAGTATATTGATAGTCTGACACAATTCCCATTAATCCATTACACCTCATATTTCCAGATTCTTACCATGTATGCATATACTTACATATATACATGCATACATTCTGAATAACATATCATGGCTCATATTTAAATTAAGTGATGCAACAATAATAATTTTGCATGTTCCACATTGCATGTTCCACATGAAATACAGAAAGTCTTCCTGGTGGTTCTGATTGTTTTTTGGGTTGCAAATCGACACCCCTTCCTGTTACTTGGGCATTCTTTAAATGTGATGTGGCAGGTTGCTGTTATTGGCTTTAAGTTGTTGCTAGAAGAACAATGGCAGTGAATTTGTTTAAACTTGATTTAATAAATAAGGGGTTTGTATGATCCAGACATTCAGCCTTCCCAATTATTCTAACTTCTCTTTTTTGTCATTTGCTTCTTAGCCATATCGTTTTCTAATTTTTACCCTAAATTTCAGCACAATAACCTAAGTAGGGTATAAACTAAGGAACAGTACAGAATGCGGAGAACTTTGTGATCTAGAACATGCTCAGCGTTGCTTAATACCGAATGATTTTTGACAGTTTATGTTGAACAACGTGAGGTTTCCAGTTGAGTTTATCTCTAATAATCACACCAAGAGATTTATTCTCATACACTCTGTCAACATTCACCCCGTTTACCTGCAGACTGAGTTCAAAAGTTCAATTCACAATTACCAATTTAAAAAGGAATTTTATGTAGCTTGGCGTTAAAGACGTTTTCAGTTTGCTTGGTTCTTCAGTTACATCAGTCAGGCTAGATTGTAAAATGTAAAAATAAATTCAAATAAACACATATAGGTGGACTTTTTGGTAAACCGATAGCTACAGTTTATAATCCTAAAAATCCATTTAGCGTCTTTGTTACTGCTCACATCCTCACTTCCCACTAATTACTTGTTTTTAACAGTCCACTAAGTGGCCTTTATCTTTATGTTGTGCTTCTTATGTAACGTTTCCAGCACTCCATTGAGTAACTCCATGTTCATGAGGGGCCTTTCCAAGTCCTCTGGCAAAACGAGAGAGTCAGAGTCGGCACTGAACCCCACCTGGTCCGCGTGCAGCCTCCTCCGGTTTTTGGGCTTCAGAGAGCGCAGGGAGTCCGCCTCGAATCCCGAATGCCTCTCTTCCACGTCCAGGGTGAAAGTAGATCTCCTGGCGAGCTTCAAACTCCACAAAAGCAGGAGGACGATGCAGCCGAGCATCACTGCGGCAGCGGCGTTGTAAGAGACGTAAACGCAGCCCGAGGCGGTCATGTGACGCAGGCGTGGAAAGGTGCAGTAGGAGAAGTAGGAGTCGCACAGGGAAAGGATGGATTTCTGAGCTACAGAGCCTGGGCCGGAACATAGAGGCTCCTCGGAGACGACGGCCCTGTTCTTCAGCAGCCAGTCCCTCAGGTACTGGATGCTGCAGTCACAGCGGAACGGGTTTGGAGACAGGGACACCTTATTTAGCTCAACCAGCCGGTCAAAGTGGCCCGCAGCCACCGAGGTGAGCTGGTTGTGCTGCACATACAGTTCTGTGGTTTCTGGAGGCAGACGAGGAAGCTCCATCAGGCTCAAAGAGCTGCAGTTGACCCTCAGCCCGGATGGTTGGAGCTGTGAAAAAACACAGGACCGGGCGGTTCTCTGAGCTCTTGATGAGGTCAGGAGAAGATAGACGGCCACAGTTACAATGTGGAGCAGCATCCTGTGGGAAAAAGGAGTTTTTTTTAGCTGTATAATAATAATAATAATAATAATACAGAAAACAGTAAAATGTTTGCTCAATACAGCCAATGAGATGACATACATTTGTCAGAGTTGTACATACACATCACGGTATGATTCCCATTCTAATTTGGAGCATTTAATGCTTGAAATTATATTTTTTTAGAGTCCAAAGTACACCCGCAGACTCAAATATGTGCATATACTGCAACTAAGATGTAATTTGTAGGTAAAGATCACCCTTTTTGTAGCCATCAACAAGCTCTGAGTATAATTCTGGTTTCATATTCGACCACTCTTGAGGTCAGAAATGGTAGGGCTGATTTAAATCGGCTGGTTTCCTGAAGCAGATCTGAATTTTAAGGACAGTTCAACATTTTTTTGAAAGGGTTTAGGTCAGAGCGATACCAGAGCTCCCGTCTTAACTCTTTTATTTATCAGTTTAGTTCAAATAATCAGATTTACATGGCATTGTAAATTATCAGACATGTCCACTCAGGACACTTAAATTGGCTCGATTCATGTGTAGCTACGCAGAATTAAACTAGCCCCAAATTTAGGATAGATTATTTCAGCTCATAACAGTTAATAGTCAAATTCACATCCAATTATAACACCACACAATCAAAGGCAGTTGATCATATTATGCAAGTTGGTAAACAGTTATCTAAGGATGATTGTATCGGGTGAATTTCTCCAATGTTAGATCAATAAAGCCTATCTTATTGGTGTTGCAGCATCATGTGGACAGTGGAAAGGAACCACTTTAACATCCTTCAGCAGAGCCGGGCAGCCATCTGTTCACGAGGGATTGAGAGGACCGAGCGGACAAAAAAAAAACACTAAACTAAACTGGACACAGAAGCTCTTGTCAGAGAGTTTGGTCTATGTAGAAGAAAAAGTAGAGTTAATGGCGGCAATGGTTCTGTTAGTGTCTTCTGGTGATGACCAGCAGCATCATCAACTGCAGGGGTCACCAACACGGCGCTCGCAGGCCTGTTCAAAAAAATAGCACAAGCCTCCAGTGAGCTGCATTTAAAATGCTATCTTATTCAGTTGCTCTTCCTTTTTAATCATACTTGTATTTATATAGATTTAAAAATGACAAAAGCATTAAAAACATATTTATATAGCGTATAGTTAAGGTGAGCTTGGACTCCTGTAGTCCAAAGGTCAATAAAGTTAGCGCTTCGTTTGACGCAGTACCGACGAAGAAGCTCTCGGTTTCAAAAAGGTTGGTGATCCCTGATCTACAGGACAGAAAAGGAAGAGAGTACACATAGTGTATGACAGCAATTGTCACGTTAATAATTTGGTCCAGGAAAGAGTCACTGCTAAAGACGAGATCTGTGAATCTTCAAAAAGCACTGCTAAGGTTTGTCTAGTGTCTTTGTTCGGTTGGAATGAAGAACGGTATCAAAGTTCCCTCGTCTGACCCAAACGGTCTCCCTTAATCGAAAGAATATCGGTGATGATGTTGAAAAAAATTTTTTTTTTAAAACAAGAACCACCAAGGTTCAAGTCTATCCTAAACTGAATGGTGCATCAATACCAGAATCACTGTCCACAGCAAAGCCTGTTTAGTGTTTATGCAGATTGAGAGGGTGGCCAACCAGGAAGGAAGCGATTGCTCCAGAATTTACACCTTCAAGCAAGACTGTGATTTTCAGCTGCCCACATTAAGAAGCCAGATGTTTTCTAGTCCAGTGAGAAAGAGACTGAGGTACAAAGGTCTGGGTGGTCAAAGCTGACCGTCATCCCAAACCTGCGTCAAAACTGCTTTTTAGAATCAAGAAAGTGGGCTAACAGAAAGGTCTTGAAAAGTCCCTGGTCTGAATCCTGTTAAAAACATTATGGATTATGATTTAATGTGTGATCCACTTGTAACCTGGAAACCATCCACTTTTACTTAACTTTACTTAACAATTTGCACAAGAATACAGGTTACATATTCAGCCAAAATTATGACTTATGCCAGAAACCTGCATAAAAAAAAAATAGAATACTGCATAAAAGCAAAAACATTTTGCCAGTCAATTCAGAAAGGGAAATGGATATTTTATAAAGATTCATTACACATAGAGTAAAATATGTCAAGCTTTAGTTTCTCGTAATATTGATGATCATGGCTTCCAGGTAAAGAAAATCCAAAATTCAGTCTCAGAATATATCACATTAGACCAATCAAAACAGGATGTTTTAGACACAAATGTCCTGCTTCTGAAAAATCTGTCCACTTCTATGCACTCAGTACTTGGTTGGGCTTCTTCCTGCATGAATTAGTGCATCAGTGCGCCGTGGCATAGAGTCCATCAGCCTGTGGCGCTGCTGAGGCGTCATGGAAGCCCAGGTTGCTTTGATAGCTGCCTTCATCTCATCTGCCTTGGTGGGTCTGGTGTCTCTCATCTTCCTCTGGACAACAGCCCAGAGATTTTCTGCAGGGTTCAGGTTAGGGGAGTTTGTTGGCCGACCAAGAACAGGAACACCAGGGTCGTTGAAGCAGTTTTTGGTACCTTTGGCAGTGTGAGCAGGAGCCAAGTCCTGCTGGAAAATAAAATCAGCATCTCCACGCAGCTTGTCAGCAGAGGGAAGCATGAAGTGCTCCAGAATGTCTTGGTAGATGGCTGCATTGACTGTGGACTTCATAAAAGCAGTGGACCAACACCAGCAGATGACATGACACCCCAAATCATCGCTGACTGTGGAAACTTCACAGAATTCACCTTGATCTGAAAATAGGACTTTGGACCGCTAAACCTTTTTTATCTATATTGTCCAGCTCTACCCTTTCCTACCACACTTCTTCCTTCCACTCAACTTTCTGTTAACATACTTTGATACAGAACTCTGAACAACCAGCTTCTTCAGCAAATAACTTTTGTGGCTTAGCCTCCTGGTGAAAAGTGTCGATGACTTTCTTCTGGACATCTGTCAAGTCAGCAGTTTTCCCTATGATTGTGAGCCAGAGTGAGAGACCGTTTAAAGGCTCAGGAAACCTTTAGGGTGGGACACCATGAGTTTCCAATAATCACTCTTTTCACAATATTCTAATTTTCTGAGACAAAATTTTGGGTTTTCATCATCTGTAAACTATGGTCATCAAAATTACAAGAAAAAAAAAGTCTTGGAATATATCACTCTCTGAGTAATGATTCTATATAATATACGAGTTTCACTTTCAGAGTTTTTTTTTACACCCTGTTCAATTTTTTTGAGATGTACCAATCTATATAGGACCAGAGTAGCAATAAGCGACAAACTTCAGTTTCCAAAAATATGCCTAAAAACCATAAATTAAAAAAAACAAACAAAAAAAACAACAAACCAACCTGTCTGTGTCAAGCCAACCTCAAGGTTCCTTCTGCTGATGTCAGTCATCATGGTGAAGTCTCTGCTGTTGTCCGGTTTAAGCATTAGGAAGATCCCCTGACTCCTTCCCCCCCTTAACTGATACGTAAGTGAACAAAGACATAATGACACCTCATACTACGCAGCATTAAGGTAAGGAGTGCACCAATTAGAGTGCAGAGTTACGGTCTACATGGCATGAAGGAAGTCCATCTGCTTGGAAGTGATAAGAGTTATCTATTAATACGTTGGCCGAGGCTCTCCAAACAACGCAGGCCGTGCTGTTAACATTCACTGCAATGCTTGAGGGGGAACGTTATGTGAAACTACTACTGGAAGCCTCATCGTGTTTTACATTAGTGATTTTTATGAGGTAAAACCTATACCAGCCGAGCATAAGAATAATCTTCAGTCACATAGTTTGGAAGAGTAAGATGATACTCTGCCATCAAATCCATTTTGCAGTCAAACTTCATACCCATAGGTGGTGTACTGGCGCTGGTCACCAATTTTTCTTCTAATGTAAATTTAATAGATGCCCTCTAGTGGAGATGCGGTAAGTAAGGTTCTGGAAATGAGATGAAACGTTACGTTCTCCACTCATGTGGAAATCATCAAATGTCGCGTGCTTTTCAGCAGCAAACCAATTTTGACATCCCACTTTTGCTCAGGTGGTTCACATTTGAAACTGCGTGTGAGATGGAGTATGAGGGGCTCGGTTTTACTAACGGAGCAAAGATAAAGGAAAGGGGCGGCATTCCTTAACACCCCTCACTATGACCAGTCAGGTTCAAATGGGAATGACCAGTAAACTGAAAATTGGTCCACACTGACTCTTTCAGATGGAAAATCATCAACATCCTATGGGTAAATGATTAAATAAAACAGAAGTGGTTCACATGGAGCAGTATTTACCTTCTTCCTTCTCAGCCATCAGACTTAAATCCTTTAACACTCCTGTGTGGTGAGCTGAGGAAAACCTAAGAGGTTATGTAGGAGCATCTAGAGCTTGTGTATAGAAGAACAAAGATCCCTCTCACTGTTTCAACCTTATGAAATGTTACAGGAGAATAAGAACTGTTCGCAAAAAACGAGTTAGACAAACCATCAACATTAGAAATAACTGTGCCACTGGTGATTTATGCCACAAACAATTATTAACCACATAATTTCTTCTCCACTGAACAAATGTACTGAAAGTGTTAAAAAGTACCTGATGTCCAGGGATGTCCTTTTTTTTAATATAGATTTGATAATTTTTCAATTATTTTAAAGAATAATGACTGGACAGCAACCTATAAAATCAAGTATGAAGTAAAACAAAAAATCTAAATGTAAAAAGACCAGTCCTCCAGAGGCGTCAAAAGTATAGATACTAGGGTTTAAAAATACTTCTGTACAAGTAGAAATATCAACTTAAACCTTTTACTCAAGTAAAAAGTATAAAAAGGATTCAAAAATACTTAAAGTATTAAGGTAAAAGTAATTTAAGTAAAAAAAAAATGCGAATAAGGTACAAAAGCTTAGACCTTCTGCACCAAATGGGTCTATAATGCACCTAAAAAGCCTGTAAAAAGGAAAATAACTAATAATCCTAAAAATGCTAGGTTGTTCTTCTACATTTTGTTGTTCTTCATAAGTTTTTGTTGGGGCATTGGCATTGTACTTAAAGTCAAGATTCATATCTTATTTTATCACTGTATAAATATGAATAGAATAGAAAACATGACTTACTTTACTATTCAGTTGACTATTCAGTTGACAGTCTAAAAAAAAAAAAAGACGTGGATGTGAACAGTGGATTGAAGGCCGGAATCAAGTCACACCAGCTCTGTCTGGAGGAATGGGCCAAAATTCAAGCAAACTATTGTAATAGGCTGGCCGAAAATTATACCCTAAACGTCTAATATAAGTCATACAACCTGACAAATTGGATGCAAGCTTGTGAATCCGAAGGTGTTTTTGTTCTAACCTGTCAGTATTCACAGATTTAGCAAATAGAAATACTTTTGGTGATTCTAACTGACCTAAAACAGGAACAATTAATCGCAAGACAGTGAGAAAAACTAAAGTTTTATCTTCCCTGTAGCTGGCTATCACTAAAAAGCCCATTAAATTGTTAAAAAAAAGTTTAACAATGGAGAATAACAACCAGTGTACCATAAGTCATATATTTGTTTATTTTGCGTTCTCAACATCGTCACAGTTGAAGTTTTACAATAACTGGGGTCTTACTGACTCACTATTCACTGTACAAACAGAATGCACATTTAAATGAGGCCATTTCTGTCGTTTCCATTCTCCTAAACGTGTCCCGCGACCGGACCGAACAGCTCGCAGCCGGTTGTTTGTACATTTATCCGCGTGTTATTCTACTGCGTGTGTCTGTGTCTGTGAAAGGAGAACTGCATGTAATTGATGGCAGGACGCTTTCCATAACAGTCTGGTTTTGATTTCCACAGCAAATCTCAGTTCACAACAGTCGGAGGAAGAGAGGATCGATGGGTTCAATCAGCACCGCTCCCATCCCTCCGGGAGGCGACGTGTGTACATCCCGACCTAAACTGCAGACGTCAGAGTAGAGCACTGGAAATATAGACATTATGTACAGCTCCTTTAACCCCAGTTTTGGTCCCTTTACAGTCTTCACAAAGTTAAACTCTCTTACCGAGCAGTTCTTCAGCTTGCACGACAGAATCCTGTATTTACACAATGAAAGCCCTCAGCGACGAAGTGCAACGTTTCCTTTTTGTTTTCCTCCTCCTCCTCCCCCCTTCTTCTTCTTCTTCTTCTTCCATGTTTGTAATTTACACAATGGCTTTGTAGATGAAATGCATGCTGAGCTTCAATATCTACCAGGCAAAAACCATGGGACGACAAGGACACGCCAACATCGTAAAGTTCCAACTTATTCAGAACCAGAAAAAAAAAGAAAAAAAAAAAGAAGTCCAACGTTTTTCTCGGCTGATTTCTTCCCCATCAGCTCACAGTGAATAGGACGCATGATGCATCGGATCCATGCAGTGCATTGTTGGGGTACTTTAAAAAAAAAAAAAAAAACAACAACAAAAAAAACAACAAAAACAAAACAACATTTAAAGCACGACAGCACACCAAAATAAACAATTGCATCAGTTTCACACCGTTTTCCAAAATTTCTGAATAATAGCAAAGATATGAAATCATCGGAAAAAGACACATTCAGCTGATCATTAATGTCCCGCGTGTGATATGTCTGTTGTCTAAAAGGAAAGGAAAAAAAAAAAAAAAAAGAAACAGAAGAAAGATAATGCGTGAGCCCGACTTGTGTGGATTCCTTCTTGAATATTAAAATACATTTTATAACCTGAATATTGGGACAAACAGCTTACTGTTACTAATTTACACACTAGAATAGACTCTTATTTGTAGAATATAGAAAGATAATCTTTACATATAACCAGTTCTTTTGTTTAGCTTGCATTTGTGTAGGTTATATAACTGCGTTTTCTGAAGAAGAAAAAAAAAAAGAAACTGTACTTTTATATGTGCTTGTCCAGCGAAATATTTCTGTTTCCTTTTTATTAAAATATATACACACATTCTTCTTTCCACTCTGAAATGTCTAGGTACTTATACATCTTTTTAAAAGAACAAAAAAAAATTGTTTTTTTTTTACCTGAATCTCATCCTGGACAACAAGACGACAGACTTTCACTCTCAAGTACAAGCCTGCATGATTGCACTTAAACTTGCCATGGTAACACTGATTTGTTATACAATGTGCAGAGGATAGCCTCACATCAAAAAACATTACATGCAATACAAACAAAAAAAAACCTTACAAGACATTCCACTGAGCTCCAAGGCTGTACCCCTCCTAAGACCACGAGGACAGGCGGACATTAATTTACAGAGAAAATGACTCGGACAGGGGGTCAAAAAGTGAAAATAAATAAATAATAATGACGCAAAATGACAAACGCACAAACAGGAGGGGTGGTGGTGGTGGGGGGCGGGGTCCTTGCTTGGTCTTGATGTACAAAATCAGTACAAAGATATTGCACATTAAATAGGAAAAAAAATCCACCAAAAACAAGTTGGTGAATGAAGAAAAACAAAAAAGAAAAACTCTAAAGAAAGGAAAAAAAAGAAGATATTTAAAGATATTTTCTCGGTTTGATTTTAAGAGTAAAGCAAGCAGCTGCTGCATATAGACGGGACCACATGTAACAGAAACTTTACCTGTTAAAAATACAGTTTTGCACCAAATTCTTCATTTCGAACGCCTTTTTCTTAGAGGAAACGTCTCCTTTAGGGAATCCGCCCCGCTCAGACTACGTTTATCAAGGTCATATATGCGGCAGCTGCCATCTAGAGCTTCCTTTTTTTTTTTTTTTTAATTTCTATTTTTATTCTTTCTGTAATTCACTGGAAAGGCAAAAAAAAAAAGCTTCAAAACAGATCCTAGGCCTGGACCGGAGCACGGCGGGCCGATTGGGAGTTTCTTCCATTTTCAGATCTACATCCCGCCACCAGAGTCAGCGTAATACTGATAGATGCCATTTTCGCTTATAATAATTGTAAGTATAATCTTACAAATGACTTTACACACAATATACTGTACATGAAGTCTCGACTAAATAGATTATGCGTTAATAATTGGCACATTTATTTAATGAGAGCTAAGACACAAAACGTGTAGCTGTCGCATACAGTAAATACAGCACTAGAACTACTATGACTGAGTTGTTTAGCTGTCCGTCGACTACGTGTGAAATGCTTATATCTACGTTTTTTTTTTTTTTATGTATTATATATGAGCTCTAGAGGAGGCGGCGACAAATAGCATTCACATGAGGGCAGGATCTGCCGAAAAGCAAAGACTGGACAGTTGAAATTGTGGAGAAAAAAACAGTCGAACATGTTCTCATCTCGGGGCGCCCTTCCTCCTGATTTATGCGATGGCGGGAAAGGGGTAAAGCGGCGGGTCGTAGAAAATAAAAAAGCATCTTCCTGTGCAGACCGCCCGAAACCCTCCACACGCAGAAGCCCCGGATCAGGCAAACTAGTGAAGGCCCCGTTGGAAGATTTTGAGTCCGATTTCTATCCTGCATATTGGGTTGGACCTGGAAGTGGAAGCGGTGTCTGGGTGTGACCGGCTCCCAGCACAGCAGCTGAAACACAGTGGACAGGCCATAGAGTTACGCTGTCAGTCCCTTTGGTGTAAGCGATTGTCCCTCCTTCCTTCCTTCGTACAGTCTCCTCCTCTCGCTTTCCCGTCTCCGGGCGCGGAGGCATCACACTACGGTGCTGATGCCACTGTGTTTGGGTTTGTGGCCGCTGTGTGCCGGGCCCGCCTGCTGGCCGTGGTGGTGGGGGTGCGGCGCGTGGTGCGGGTGCTGGCCGTAGTGGCCGTGCTGCGGGTGGTGGTGCGCGTGCGAGGAGAAGGCCGGGTGCTGGTGGTACTGCGTGTGGGGCGGCGGGTGGTAGTGGTGGTGGTGGTGGTAAGGCGGCGGGTTCTGCGAGACCTGGCAGTACTGCGGGTGCGGGCCGTGGAGCTGGGCCTGCACGGTGTGCACCACCTGGGCCGTGTGGTGCAGGTTGGTCGGGTGGGGCTTGTGCGAGATGAGGGTGGGGTGGCCCGGCGGCTGCAGGGGGGGCTGGCCCTGAGTCGGCGGCTTTCCCCGCTTGCTGCCGAAGAGCGACCCGAGGATGGACGTCGACGCCGAGTTGGGGATGGAGGGGTGGCCGCGGGAGGAGCCCTCACGTGCCGTGGTGGGTCTCCGACGAGTGTGCGGACTGCTAATGATGGACCCCTGGAGGTGGAAAATATAAACAATAAATAAACTATAGCGATGAAGCATTGCCAGACCTATAGCGCTCTACAATAGTATTCAGACCCCTTTAATGTTTCTACGTTAGGTCAGATTACCCACAAGCTAAGTGTGTAGTTGGGAAGTAGAGGGAAAGGACGCAGGGTGTTTAAAACCGATCACAAATTAAATTCTGAGAGGTGTGATTTATTTTCGGCCACCCTGATTGAGAACTGTGCAGAACCACATTTCGTTGTAATTACATCTAAAAGGCTTTGGACTCTACCAGCTTTGCACATGTAGAGAATACGTTTGTTTTTCTTAATCTTCCTTGCAAACACACTTGAATAATGTAATCCATCAGATTGGATTAAAATAATCTGTGAACATCACTAAGCCATTGTAACACAGGGATAAACATGATCTAAACCTTTTGCTGTTCATTTTGGGCCCGACGGTTGTTAATAGTTAACCTGACACAAGCCAGACGTATGTTGCTCCGCCTAGCTCCACTCACATACATCTGGGACATCGCCCATAGAAAGTGATTTCTCCAACCAATTTTATGGTCTGGCCAATCAGGACGCAGGGCTGGAGTTTCATAGATGTGACGTAGTGGAGAAGCGACCGTGACGTGAGACTGTTTTGATAGCAATGGCGGCTCGTCGAGGAAGGAAGCGTTAGCATTGATGCTGCCATTTCTTTCGTGTTGTCCAATCTACCTAATATTGTTTCATCAAAAGAACACCAGAGAACGGCTCTGAAGGCTTTTGTTGGTGGAAACCATGTTTTCGCCCTTCTCCCGACCGGATTTGGCAAGTTTTGTTTTCCGGGGCGCGTCCGGAGCGGTTAGCGGTTAGCGCAAACCATATTAGAAGGCCTTTAGTCCTCGACACGGTCGGCCCGGGATCGACTCCGACCCGCGGCGCTTTGCCGCCTGTCTTCCCCCCTCTTCCTGTCAGCTCACTGTCAATAAAACACATGCCACTAGAGCCGCAAACACATAAAACATTTTTTTTTTCTGCGTCGCTATCATCAGCGTCACGGGTTAGCTTCCGTGTGAGTGGTTGAAATAGCACGTCGATAAAGACGACAGACAAGTGGCTTATCCAATCATATGCAAGAATTTTTGATAAGGCCCAGCCTTCAATAAAGGTAATTCCTATGGCGATGTCCCAGATGTATGTGAGTGGAGCTAGGCGGAGCGACATGCGTCTGGCTTGTGTCAGGTTAGTTAATAGCGGCCCTGTCAACACATTGTTCCACCTGAGCTGATGGTCTCTGCAGCTCCTCCAGTGTTAACGGGTGCCTCTAGGCTGCCTCTGTAGAGTTTGAATCCATCTATGTCGGCGTAAGTTTGCAGTTCTGTCATACTCTTTCCATTTTCAGCTGAATGACTGAACAGCGCTCCTCAAGATGTTCAAAGTCTGACATATATTGTTTGTAACCTGACTCGACTTTAAAATCCTCTAAAACTTTGTCTGGTTTGTTTCTTGGTCTTCGCGATGCTGTTTGTTCACTGATGTCCTCTGACAGACCTCCCTAAATTACACCTGGTAAGCAAACTAACTCACTACTTACTAGGTGTCTTCAGCAAAGGGTATAACTTAGAGATACCAGACTAAAACAGCATGAATACCAATATACTTTTCATATCTTCATCTGCATTTTCTTTTTCATTTCACAATTATGTTCTACTTTTTTCTATCACCTGAAATCACGATAATGTAGAGAAGTGTGTTGTGCGGGTAAAAAGTTCAAGGGGTTTGAATGCTTTTGCAAGGCTCTGAATTACATTTTTTTTCTTATTTTTTTCCCCCCACCCAGATAAAGAGGTAGCAAAATGTTATATAGCATGCAAATGAGAAACTAAAAAATATCATGATAGGCAGCAGCAGGAACATTTCAGCTTTCATGACAAAAAGGAACCCATTTTCAGAGAAGCTCTACAGTTAGGAAGGGTAATCATCTTGAAAAAGTAGTTGTGTGATCATAAATACTTTGACAAGAATAAATAACCGTGAGAGAAAACAAAGTTGGGAAAATTATATTTAATCTTTTTTTTTTGTGTGTGTGTGCCAAACTCTCTAAAAGTCACACATGCAACTCGGTATTATTAACAAAGGCACAGTTTCCACATGCAGAGGGTGTGACAGGCAAATTTATCATTCACACATTAGCATTCAACTAGAAGTCAGATGGCAGGAGGAACTGAGCACTTGTGTGCAGACTTCACATCAGGGTTGGGCACTCTGCCTCCTGTTTCGGGTCCAAAACTGCTCCACAGGTGCAAGAAAACCCTAATTTTTTTTAAATTTCGTTTACCATGCTTTGTCTAAGACTGAAGAAACAGCTTTTGCACTGTAAGATTTCAAGGATTCTACACTTTGGCTCATGAATACATGAAATGAGTGCAAAAATGGATGAATGAAATCCACATCTTTCTAATCTGTGCGAAGCCAGTCGCTTACTATTGAGGCTACACTCCTCCCTGAACCCTACAGTATCGAAGAAAAGTTGTGGATAAGAAGGGAAAAAAAATAAAAGACAGACCCAGACAGGGAGAGGGGCTGCAGGAAATGAAGAGTTTCCTAGAGTCTTTCAGAGCTACCACCCTGCCAAAGAGAAGAACCAAATGAAAACCGCTTGGATGTGACTGAATGAAAGACAGAGACAGGCGACAAGGGAAGGAGGGGGGAGGGATCAGAGGAGGCATTAGTGGGAGTCATGCTTGTTTGAGGGTAGACTGTATATTGGTCATATAACATGACCAAAACAGGAGATCTCTGGCTTCCAATAAAAAAATAAATAAAAAAAAGAAAAAAAAGAAGAGGGGAGGCAGGCAACCCATGCATGCACACTAACTGAGGCAAGCAGGTTATAAGGCATCCCATCAAGAAAAAAATAAATGATCCAAACAAATGGACTGGAGTCTATGAAGCAAAGGAGGTGTAAGACCAAAAAATAAAATAAATGGAGTGTTTCACAGTGCACATCATCACAGAGAAAGAGGAGCTCGGATACCAGCTGCTTCCAACTTACTTCCATATTGCTGTCTAGTGATCCTGCACTGCTGCGACGCCCCCGCTTGCCTGCCCGAGACATGCAATACCAGAGATTAGAGATCGACAGCACCTCCTGGGTCGACTACAGACGTTCCGGCCGCCCAAAACCAAAAGGGGGATGCGGGTAGGTTGGGTGGTGGGGGCGGCGCAGTGGGTTGTGACGGTGAGTAAGATCCAAATATGAGAGATAGAGGGGGTATGGAGGGGAAGGGGGGGGGGGGGGGGGGCGTTCAGGTCTCAGAGGGAGGTGGTGGGCAGGTGGAGCTTTGCTGTTCTACACTATGACGTCAAATTTGAAATCTGTTAAAATACGCTTGAAATGAAAAAAATAATAATAATAATTTCAGCTGGATTTTCTTTAATGACGTTTTACTTCTACATTTAGTTTGCATCGGGGGGATCCCGGTCCTGGGGGTTGTTTCTAAATCCTGCCACAAGGCTCACAGCGGAGCAAACGTTCGGCAGAATCGTTTTATCTTGAGTAAACGGAGACGACTCTTAATTCTTAAGGTTGTCGGGGGGAAAGCAACAACAACAACAAAAAAAAAAAGGATTAAAATAAAGCCAGTCACAAAGCAGGAGACAGATCAGAAGCAAAACCGTGGCTGCTGCACATTCGATGTGTGGGCACGTCCAGGTCTGAGGTTGGAGCTCGGCCGGTGATATATGACCAATATAAACAGGAGAATACCTGATGTGTATGGACAGTAAAATACATGGAAAATGGAGTATGGGAGGGAAAAAAAAAAGAAAACAAACAAAAATGACCCCCACTAACATGCCACATCCTGCACAGAAAAAAAACAAAAAAAAAAAACACAGGAGACAGGAGGGCAAAGGGACGTCTATGGACCTCTTCACTGCCTGACTTTCCCTGAAAGGATCAAGAAGAAATCTCATCTTCAGAACTGAGGCAGACCACCTAACTGGATTACATGATGTTATCAAGTTTTTCAGCTGTTATTTGGAATGAATGACATGTATTCCCGCTCCTGAGGCTCAGCTATCCACACCGACTTACGTGGTTATTGGGTGATTCTTAACGTCACCTCGTCACTGCTCAGACTGGTGTTCGCTCACAGGCGAACAGAGACGGCCGCAAGATTTCTGAGTAAGCCACAACGCGATTGTGTTAAGTCTCTTTGGATAAAAACAAACCGAAGAATGCAAAAATGCTTGGAAACAAAAAAAATTAAAATAAATAAAATAAGCAATCATAAGAATGGTAAGATGTTAAGAAAGAAATTTATGCAAATGAAAAGGAGTGAGAACTGCCCAACAGCTTCCCTAATGTATCAGGGATAAATGTTAAAAAGCTGCATTGCTAAAGCTTTTCTTAAACAGGGCGTCAAGTCTCTGTTAAACGCAGCGTGTTGATAAAGTGTTCCCACCCTGTGAACCGGGTCGCATTTGTTCAGGTTTCAACAACCAACTGTACTGCATTCACATTTTATGTGATACACCAACACAAAGTAGTGTATAGCTGTGAAGTAATCAGAAAATTACACTTTTCACTTTTATATATACTTTTACATTTGCATTTAGCTTCACCGAGTAAAAAAAGAAAGAAATTGTATTATGACCTTTCACTCCAGGTCTTTCTGGGTAGATCTCTACCATCTAGAAGGTTTTACTTCTGCCAAATAGGTCAAGCTCAGTGCGATTAGATGAAGAGCATTAGTAAACACTGAGCTACAGATTTCCTCCGCGGTCCCATTGTAACGCGATTGTACGGTGATCTACACCATTGCATTGCTTGTTCTAGCTAAGGTCATCCTGTTGAAAGGTCAACCTCTGCCCTGGCCTCCGTTCTTTTACAGATATTCTTCCAGCATTGCTCCTTGTTTAGCTGCTCAGTACTCAGCTCCGTCTATTTTCACATGAGCTCTGGCAAACTTCCCTGTCGCAGGAAAACGAAAGCATCTCCTAGGTAATAATGCTGCTGCCTCCTCCGTGCTTTTTTTAAACATTTTGCGTATCGATGAAAAAGTTTAGTTTTGATCTTATTTGACCAGAGCACTTTCTTCCACACATTTGCTGTGTTCTCTATGTGTTTTTAGTTGTCTTGTCGACAGAGTCTCCCGGTGACCTGTGGATCAGTGCAGCTCCTCCAGAGTAACACGAGTCTTGCTGATTGATGCTCCCTTTTCCCTAAAAGCTTGGGTGAATGTTCTCTAACAAACATCTGCGGCCTTCACAGAACAGCTGGATATAAACTGAGATTAAGCTACACACAACTGGTCTCCGTTTAGTATTTTTGGTGACTTCTGTCGACAATTGATTGCACTGTATTTTTTTTATAGGGCTATCGGAGTAAAAGAGACTAAAAATGCTGTTTTTTTTTTTTTTTACTGGAAAACCGTGCAACATTTTCTTGCCCTTTAAATATGCACAGCATTTTGTTTATCGGATAAAATCCAAATAAAATCAATTGAAAGCTCTGGTTGTAGCTGGTGATGCTGAATACAAATATAAAAATGTTAAAAAAATATATAATTTTCCAACCATTTCACAATTATGCACTACTTTGTTTTAGTGCATCACATAAAATACTAATAAAATACATAGGAGTTTGTTGTAACATAATGGGAAAAAGTTCAAAAAGGTATTAATACCTTTGCAAGACACTATGAAAAAAAAAGAAAGATTCTAGACCAAACCACCCAACCCCGGGCGAATTCATGGATCAGGAACGAGGAGGAGTTTAAAAATCGATGTATGGTGCAGTGACAACATTTTGCTATTTTTATCCCCTTGAAGTTCTCGGCTGGGAGGAGAACAACAAACGTAAACTGCTTTTCCTTCCCTTGCCAAAAGCAGCTGGCGAAAGGCCTGCGTCATGTTTAGGCTCTACCTGCTTCAGAGAGGTCCCGCAGTGAGCTGCTGAGGGCGCTCCTCTTCAGGCCCTCGCCCATGGCGTAACTGTCATCCAGGCTGGCGCGGTTCATCCCCCCGTTGCCGGCTTCCTTCTTCAGGCCGGAGCTCTGCGACATGCTGGGCCTCACAACCCCCTTCTGCTTCTCCAGCTCGGCTGTGGAAACGAAACCGCGGAGACACCGGGGTCAGTGGCAAAGACTTTACTGACATAAAGACATTTCAACATCCTACTCTACATCGTGACACCGCCTCTGCGCGACCTGAATAATCTCTGCCCTGCTATGAGCTCTTGTAATCCACCTCCTTATAAACTGGCTAATTTGAGCATAAACAGGGCATGGTCCTTATTATTCAGCTGTTTCACAGACAGAGAGGGGTGGGAGTGGCACAAAAAAAAAAGTCAGCTCACACTCTATTCGGTATTTCTCCATTTCCTGGACCTCTGCGATTGACTCTCGCAGGTCATCTGTGAACTTCTTGCGGTCCTGGGGGTTGGGCGCGTTAAAGTTGATGAGCACTTTGATGTCTGCCCCTGGTATCGCTGATGTAAGTCTGATTCCATTCGGGTAATCTGGAAAATGAGAGGAAGAGCAATTTGCACATGAGTCAGTTCGGTATAATTTGCGAGTTTATCCAAAGCTTGGAGGGTCTGAATAGAAACCTGCCCTCATCAACCTCTGCGATCTGTCAGAGGAAACACTCACACTGGTTCTCAAAGAGCATCACTTGCATCCCGTACAGGGAGAAGGACTGTCGGAAGCTGTATGTGACCGAGTTCTTCTTCTTCTGGAAAATCTTTGTTACCTAACATCACAAGAGAGACTGTTTTAAGCGTTTGGATCGGAAGAGGGAGAAAGAGGAGAGAGGGAAGGGGGGAAAGAGCAGAGGAGCTTTTACCACAAGGAGGTCATTGAACAGGAAGATCTCCCGCTGATGCAGGCCCAGCTTCTGAGGCTTGTTGGGGTCTGGTACTTCAAACAGGCGGCAGTAACACACCAAACGGCGATGGGGCAGCGACAGCACCTAAAAAAGGTCCCCACACACACACACACACACACCAGAGGTTATTATGGCCTCAGTCTGCAGACTAATAAGCAACAGAAGCGAGTCACAGTTACACAGAGTTAGACAAGTCAAACATCAGTTAATAAGATAAAAAGGCTACTTACACATCCCAGACCATGGTGGAGTGACCCGATCTAAAAAGAGGACAGAAATTTCATATATTGTAGTTACTTTTCAGTTTACTGTTATAAATAAACTGAATAAAATCTTTTTTTGATTCATTCCATGCCCATAAAAAACGAACCCTTGAAAGCTGCGCATGAAATTAAACGATTTCTGAGTGTCGGCTATCGTGGACCTGAATATTCTCAGGTCAAATTCCTGGTTCGGTTTCAAAGATTATTCCTCGGTTTTGCAGCTAGGTGGGTGAAAAGGCCGTGTTTGTTTTCAACAATAGTTTTGTTGAATATTCTTTTGCTTTTATTTGAACAACACAAATACAGCAGCCCAGGCAGAAACAGAAAAGAGCAATAATGAAATGATGTTTTTTTTTTTCTTCAAATGCCAAACACTATTAGAAAGGACAGCCCCCTACCCTCACAAATAAACAAAAGTCTTGAACAAGAATAATAAGAACAAATCAATAACTATAATAAAAGTTAAACCCATTTAGTTCAAAGTAAAGCACACAGATTAAATAGCAGTGTCCTAAGTAGAGGGTGAAGCGCATGAAACCTACTCAGGGTTGAATTGATGATTTCAAACACTTCACTTAAAATTGTTAAAGTAAATGTGGGCATGATAGTGATCATGAGTGGGATTAACGCTCTACAGTGACGTAAATAAAGGATCAAAACAGCCGTTACCTAGGGGGCAAACATTTGATGCTTTCTGCAGAAAAGAGCCTTTAGACTGAAGTGTGTGCATGGGTCAGGCCATCGCACACACAGACAGTGTTTGTGAGGAACTGATAATGAATCATGTATGCCTTCCTCTTTGCTTTAAACTTAAAGGAAACTGTAGACTAATGTGCTAATTATCAAAACCTATATATTATTCTGAGTTGCAGAATCCAGCAGAGAAAGAAATCTGCACCTGAACACATTCAACCGAGCTGCAAAAATACAGCGTTTAATTTTACCCAGGTTACAATTTTGTCTGATAACTTCTTACAAAGAATTATTGTTTTCAATATCGATGTCAAAGTGAGGAATACAAACCTTGCAGAGCTTTAAAGGATGCTATGAATAATGCTCATTTACCTTCTGACAAGTAAAATCAGAAAATATGTGAAGGATTTTTTTTTAGGAGGCCAATAACGAAATACAGTTTTGCAAAGAAAGCAAATTGAAAAACAGAGAACAGAACATATTTAAATATGGTAAAGCAGAGTGCTAAACGCTTCAAAATGAAACAATATGTTAGACAATAACTGATATCGTGAGCTACACATTTAAAGACTTTATATCATAAAACGATTAATGAATGAACACAAGCTAACTCGTGTTGGGAGAGTGACTTTAGATCAGCATGTTTAGGTGGTGAACTGTGGATAAATTCAGTTTTAACCAGGCTCAACTTGCACAGGACAAGCCAAGCCTCTTCTGCAGGGCTGCACATGTTAGTCACAGCTTTACCCTTTACGCATGACAGAGACAGCACTGCATGCTGAACATCGCTGAATAATGGTGCTGCATTCACTGCTGACAGGATGAGGCTCAGGCAGATCTAAATCTGGAAACGGTTTCAATTAAACATACATAAATTGGTGTCCGTTTGTGTCAGAAACTGTGTCGTTTTTATAGCGCGTCACGATGGAGGCGTGTAACCATTTGTTTTATCAGCTCTGCTGCACTGGGCAGTACCTCTCAGGGACTTTGGGCGCGTCAAAATCACCAGCATGAAGGTCTAAACCCGGACATGCCAGCAATTTCACAACAGCAGCCAAAGGCATGCATGCCTATTCTAGACTGCATTTCTTCCTGTTTCCCAAACCCCTCAAAGTAATTTGAGGACTAGAACTGCGGAGGAAAGTCCGGACTCCAAATATAAAACATATTTTTAGACCGTGAGAGTAATTATGAAACGCCTGTTTGCCTCTGAATGACCGAGGATGTCCCAAAGATCGGTCTCTTTCATGCAGCAAAAAAAGGGAACACGATTACCTAATTAGCAAAACAATTAGCATTACTCACAGGTTTCTTTCCCACAATCAGCTTCTCAACCTTCTGCACTTGTGACACATGGTCTTCATTGGTCTTAAGTTCTCGCTTACGAATCCTCTCATAGATGCCGACCAGAGTCTCTCTGGGTATGTCCTCTCCATCGTCCACACCTGAAAGAGACACGTGAACTGAGTTACTGCACCTAACATATTGAAAAGGAGTTATGCTGTTTGTTCACCACTATCATGGAAGACAGACTGGGTCATAATTCCCTTTCATTAGAAGAAAAAAAAGCATCCACACGGATATATTACCAAAAGGCCACAGATACACAATGGGTAAATAAATCTGAGGGAGTTACAGTCACTGATGCAACACACGTCCGTATTTGTTGGCATTCCTGGTGAGATGTTCAAAACACTTAAAATAAATTCAGATCTTGATGCATTGGCAATATCTCATACTGAAATATTTAAACCTTTAATTTAAGTTCATATATTCAATCAAGGAAAAATCCCACTTGAAGAAATAATTAATGGTACCATATCAACAAATTAAGTCATTTTTTCCTTAATCACAATCTTATTGATCCCAGTTTTTGGAGCTTCTTATGATTAATCAATGACTTCCTGTCTCCCTGTTTAATAACTTTGTAGTGAAAGGGGGGGGGGGGGGGGGGGGGGGGGGGGGGGGCGAGTTCTTTTATTCACTGATGGAACATTTTGAGGATTTTGTTTATCTATGCTTACTTCTTTTTCTACGCCTGTGATGGCCACACCTGCAGCCACACAGTCGGTAACCTCACAAACCACTTTTTCACTTTAAGTTTGCACATACTGAAGTATACATACGTTGATTTGTTTGGTTTTTAGTGTGACAATATTGAAGTACATTAGTTCCAATTGTAGCGCGCACATTTGGTTAACTTTTGTATATTTAATTTTGTTACATGCTTAACATCTGTTTGTTTTCTTTTTCTTGGTGTTGTGGGGAGTGCCTTCAACTGGGCTGAAGCAGAGGACTCTGGCTGGCACACTCCAATCCCTGATTGACTCACTGATTGGGTGGTACCATCTGGAGTTCCACTAGGGGGGAGAAGACCATGGAGTCCTTATTTTAATTCTGTGGCATAATCTTTCTTTTGCTTTTGTGATTTATTTATTTTGTTAATTTTTAGTTATTAGTCATTTAAGTTTAATCCTTAAACCAACTGTGTTTAGTTATCTTTGTTGTTGCGTAGATGTTCCCTTTCCCTCTTCCTCAGTGTGTTAGTCTGGTCTGATCAGCCAGTATTTAAGCCCCCTTTGTTTGTTGTATGTCAGGTCAGTTTGTTTGTTTTTGTCAGGTTTTTGTTATGTTTAACTTTGATATTTTTGGCTTGAGTTAGCTTCTTTATTTGACCTCTTTTAAGGGCCCTATAATTATTGTTTGAAATTTTTGTTACTTTGGGGAAATAAAACCCAGTTTTTTGAAAGTTACAACTGTGTCCTCATGCTTGACCGGCTCGGTCCCTCACAACGCCTGTACTTCATCCAAAAGTGTTGAAATAAAGTACTTCAATCAATCAATTAGGACGTTTATGTATCCCGTCACTGTGCACAGTTAGCAGGATAGTAAAGAAGGTATAAAAAGTCTCCAAAGCTCATCAACAATCTGCAAAGAGTTGCATCTTTAAATCACCAAGTCTCCAGAGAAACCATTAGATGCTAGTCCAGTGAAGCCTGAACAACAACAACATTTCTTTTTTAAAATCACAAAAGTTAACACCAACTCAACTAAATTCTGCAGGGATTTTAATTGGAACTGATCGCTTAGTTTAAACGAGTCTAAGACTGAATGCTTTGGCAACAAATATTCCGGGTGGGTCTGGCGTGAAGCAAAAGTCGAACATGTGGACAAGCACCTCATGCTTTTCCACAGACCTCAATCTCAGGGAAAACTGTGCTGAGCTGAACAGAGAAGAAGGTCCAGGAATGAGATAAATAATCAAAGCTTCGCCTCTCTGTATGCTCCACCTTTGTGATAGGCTACACGGGAAGTCTGTAGACAGAGGAGAGCTTGCTTATTATTAACAAAAGAGGGTTGGAGAAATGAATCAACATTATTAAATTAAGGGTTACACTTTTCTCACATTTTCCCCATGAGATTATGCAAGCACAATAAAAGATGATTTCAAGGCCTGCCACACATTTTACCTGGGGATCCAAAATAATGTGAGAAGCCCTGAACCTACGAGCATAATCCAACAGGCCACTCATAACTGCCATTGGCTGAAAACAGACGAAGCTATGCGACGCTATGCTATAAGATCAGATATTACTTTATTGTCCCACATTGGGGAAACATATATAGCATAATTGCAAAGCTGAAACAGCACAAACCACATGTAACATCAGTTCTAGTAAACTGTGCCATGAACACATTTCAATATGTTTAAATGTCTGACAGCTCTGACCTTTCCAGTATTGTCAACATAAATGATGAATTCAAGACCTGCAACTGTTGCTGCAGGACTGCAGGACAGTAATGACTGTGGCGTTCCGCCACTGGGAGGAACATGCAACTATATCTACATTTGCAGAACAGCCTGGGGGAGCAGCCTCTGCCTGAACGGCTCTACGACTAGTTAAGGTCTGCTTTTTGATCAGGGGAAGGGCAGCAGGACTTTAGCTTCCTGCTTAAAAGCACATCATACATTTTTCTCCAAATGTCCTGCTGTGTCAGATTGTAGTTACGCTTCATTTAAGACCAGGACAGGAAGAAATATAACCAAACCTTTTAGCTTAATTACAAGGAGCAAGTTATGTGATTTATATGGACAGATGTAAAAGAAAAATACATTTTTGGCCTGTCAATAAAAAATAAAATTATTTTTTACTGTTGGTACCTCTTAAATTCTTGATGAAATCTTCCAGTTTCATTTTCCTCTCTGGCTTGACGTTTGGGCTGTACATGTCGGTGTTGAGGAGGATGATGGCGAAGGCCAGGATGAAGATGGTGTCGGGGTTCCTAAACTGCCGCACCACCGTGGGGTTACAGATGCAGTAGCGTTGGCTAGAGATGTGAAAGCAAACCGTGTTCAGACAACAAAGCACACGCACACAAAGAGCAGGTGAGGAAATGTTTTCAACGCCGTTTGAGGAAAGCAGAAGTAATGCTGGAAAAGCTTCTCTTTGTCTACTAAAATACAAATAATAAAGTAATAAGACGGAATTATAATAATTTATTCAGTTGGGAATAAAAAATGAAAATTACTATTTCATTTTTGTTGGTTTGAATAACAGAATCTCGTCAGTTTTCATTGTGAGCTTTAGCGGCGACTTGTTTGATATTTTTAAGAGGTAAATGGTAGCTAACCTGAATGCTTCAATCAGACGCTCCACCTTCTGAGCTTCGCCTTGGACACGAATGTGGTTCTGAAACTTCCTGAGAGCCTCATCCAGCTCCATGCTCTGGAAGTCCATTTCATCTACCACACAGCTGGTACAAGAGGAGAAAGGAAAGTTAATCACAAATAAAGGCTGTTTTCAGAACATCTTTAACACCGTTGGACTATTTTATTCCATTTCAATACCAAATATAGTATGTATGAATATGTTTTTGGGGCCAGAAAACCAACAAATTCTTAATACTATGAATGATGAATAAATCACTGTGGGCCTTTCCATATATTTTTAGTTATTTTAAAATAGTGAGATAAAAAGAGGCTTTTGAGATTTGCCAGGAACCGGTAAAGAGGATGGGTTTCTCCTCACACACAAAAAAAAAATGCTTCCCTATATGAAACACTTGCTCAAGGTTTATGTTACGAGTGGAATCTTGTATTTTAAAGGTGCATAGCCACGTTATTTGACTTTTTATTTATTTATACGTCAGTAGCTCACTCTGGTTGCATACAAAGCTTTTATAAAAGATGATCATGTCCTGCTGGCATGTATTAGTTATTATTTTGGAGTTTTGTGCTTTGTTTTTGTTCTAGTTGTTAGTAAATAAAGCCTTTCGTGTTACTTTTTAATAACAGAGGAAGTAGGTTTTGCTACATTCCTGTATAAAATGCAGATTTGTTAGGCAGTAAAAAAAATTAGACTTGCACAACCAGCGCATAGCTCTCAAATATAAAGTTTCTGGGGACACACTGTTATTGAGGAAAAGTGGATGCACTGATGCCTCTGACCGTCAGAGTAATAGAGCCGGTTGAAGCTGGAGCAGAAACTGCAGTCTATCTGAACACGGACAGATTTTTGTTTTTTACTCCCAACCGTCAACCTTTTGGCACCTTGATAAATTACAGTGTATGCCACAGAACACGCTTAAATCCCTTGATGGATTGCTGGTTTGTTAGGTCTCCAAGCTGTTGCTCTCAGACAATGTTTACACTGACTTCCTCCTCATTGAATAAACGGCAGAGGGTAAATGCAACGTTCTCATTCATGGCTACTTTTAGCTCCGTTCTCGGCGGTCTTGTGTTCAGACGGGGAAAAGAAAGTAAGTATCATAAATCTACAAACCTCAACACCTGAAAAGTCAAAATGATAATAGATTGTATGTCCAATCAAAAGCTTTGTTTCTTTGTAAAGAAATATAGTAAAGTACATTTTGTAAGCAAAACCCCACCCCCCAAAAAACAGTATAATTACATAGGTTTTAAATAAAAACAGTGTCTTCTAGTTTTATTTAGTGGCAAAATTGTTTAGAAAAGGGAAGGAAATAAAATTCAACTCACTCCAAGACATCTCTGTTGAACTGTTTCTGTCGATTGCCCAAAAATTCTCCAATCATCTGCCTGCTGAGCCCCTTTCTCTGAAGTAGGAAGTGGGCAACACCGACCGGCGTGTCAGGGATGAATCCTCGCTCAGTCAAGTACTGGATGCCCTTCTCGGGTTTCCTGAAATTTGAAGGATGTTGCAATTTTAATCCGCAATGCCAGAACTGGACAGAAAGATCTGTTACTGCTTGGGCTTTCAGAAAATAATCATGTAAAACATCTTGAGGCAAGCCGGTTGATATTTTTTTCCCTCACACAAGCATTACATAACAGAGATTTGCAAAATGGTGTGTTTAGTTTTAATTGCTTGATGAGTCCTCATTATCAGTTGGGTAACGGCAAAACATTCACATGGCTTTAAATCTCAATACAGTCTGTTCAAATCTCTAATCGGCAATATGTCTTTAGTTTAATAGTCAGCTATGATTACATTTTTTTCCTAACAGCTAAAACTAATATTCATCACAGTCTGCAAAAGAACAATAAATCTCTGTGATGTAATACACACAAAGCAAATGTTTTTTTCTTCTTCTTCTTCCACAAAACAGCTTTCAGATGGACTTTTTGTTTGGCGTGCACAATTGGATGCAGTTTTCTGAGTTTTCTGTATTCTTTGTACTCGCAAGTAAGTCAAGCAGCTGCTCTATCACAGCCGAGTACCTACTTGTTGAAAAGATTGAGGCCGATGCGGTAGTGTCTCTTGCGGATAACATCGTTGCTGAAGATCGGCGAGTCCCAGCTGTTTCGAGTCTCCTTGTGGTAGGTCTGCTTACTTAGGGTCTGCTCTCGCAGGCTGTCCCTCGACGAGGACTCGGAGCTGCAGTTTATGGTGTCGTTTGAGTTCGATGTGCTGTTGATGCTGTCGTTGTCGCCATCCGAGAAGTCCGATTCCGACTTGCTCTGCCGGTTCGCCGAGCCGTTGATGGCAAGGTGGCCTTCTAGCTGCCGGTGGCGGTGGCGCAGAGGCGCGTCGTCGTCGCGGGAGGGGGCTCGAGGCGGCGGTCCGTGGGAAATGTGTTTGGGGCTCGCCTGGGACGACGTCACGATGTGGCCGTGAGGTTCGTATACAGGCGGCCGTTTGACAGAGCCGCGGTCGGAGCGATCGCTGAGCTCTGCCGAACTGTCACTGGGAGGTTCTATGGTCAAAAGGGGGAGATGGTCCATTCTAAGACGCTGCTCTTGGCACTCCAGAGAGGGAGTGCTGCGGCAGCTTGTGTCTGTGTCGCGACCCTCGTCTTTAGAGTCGATAGGCCAGTACTCCTGGGAGGAGTTCACTGACTGCAGCCGCAAGTCTGATTCTGTGCTGGACGGCTGGTCTCCTGACCTCAGAGCAGCAGAATGGGACATGTCATCCTCATCGATGAACAACGTAACGTCACTATACGACGCCACAGTCTCATCCCGTATCCGTCCAGCTGGCCTGCGGTGGGACTTCACCTGATAGGGCACTTCCCCCTGCACCTTGGAGCAGCCCATGGCCTCGGGGTCAGGCCCCTCGTCCCCCTGAAGGCTGCGACAGTTTAGCGCGTCGTCTATGGACTCCGCCAGAGACTTAACCTGCCTGGAGAAGGCGTCCTCCAGCTCCGTGATGGCGTCCGTCAGATCGGCCTGCGGCGGCGGGTGAGACGTCATGTTCGCCTGCTGATGGACTTCCACGTCCCCGCGTTCAGACTGCACCATGGACAGAGGCGTGCCGTCCTCCGTCATGGACACCTGCCTCCCTTCAAAGTAGGAGCTGTGCACTTTCTCCGGGCCCTCAAACGAAAGCTGCATCCTCATGTTAGAGAGAACGATGCGCCTGGACATACGGTTCTCTGACATAGAACTCCTGAGGCGTTCAAAGTTCTTGTTCATCTGATACTGTCTGAAGGCTGTCTGAATGGTCCGAGCTGCATGCCGAGTTATGAACCTTCCACCATATTTACGCTCCAGCATTTCCACCTGGGTAAAGGAGGGAGGAAATGAACTGTAAATCTGTACCAACCCCCAAGCACTACAACATTTGGAGGAACATGCTTGGATATATTGAGCACCCACAAATGTTAGTTATGAATATCAGTTATAGTTAAATGTGCCTCAGAAAATTCTGCTTAAACCACACACCTTTTGTAGCCTTTAAAAGCCTCTGGCATAATTCTGCCTGGATATTTAACCACTGTTCTTATCAGAAATGGTATAGAGGTCATTTGAATTGCTTGCCTACCTGGAAGAAATCTCTCTCAAGCCTAGTCTAATTTTCCATAAAGTCATAGTTTAGGTTTCATAAAGGCAATTATTTGTTCAAAAGTTCAAAGCTAGTTTTAATGTTTGTTCACTCACTGTCCTGTTGAAAGCGTTCAATTCCATACAAATTCAAATTATCTGGCCAAAGCGTTAACCCTCAGAAACACAACATTAAGCTTCTGGAATAAACCCAAACTCAATGCTCATAGACAAACTCAAATTTGTCTATGTGTAAATGTATTTTTGGGTCCTCTGCCGAAAAGAAAAAAACTATTTAAATAAGCTCTACAGATTCTTCTGAGACGAGCAATCAAATTTCAAGCCTGGACTATGCCAGAAGCTTGTCAAAGGCTACATTAAATCCAAACCTATGCACCCGGTTCTTCTGTCTTTCCTCCAGCACTGTGTTTAAGCTGATATGCTGCCCCCAGTTGCCATAGCCACTTGTCAGCATTATGCATTATTTGACAAAGTTGGTTTTCCGATAAAAATGCGCTTTTCACAACAACAACAACAACAAATATTCTGGCAACTTTTAGGGATACCTGTTTATCCTGGAGGTCGGCGGAGAGCTCATAGCTCTCAGAGAGCGACCGAGACCGCTTGATGGCCTCCTCCTCAGCCTGCTTGCGGAGGATGGATTGCGAATGCTGAAGCTTGGGCCGACGGGGCCTCTGCGGTCCGGGTTGGACCCCGTGGCTGTAAAGCGGGCCGTCGAATCGGTCGGGGCTGATGGCCAAGCCGTGAGTTACGGGACCCTGGCCGTAGCCGGCTCTGCCGTCCAAGGAAGGACCGCTCTCACTGGGCCGTCCATCTCCTTCCACACTGCAGTCAGAGCAAAGAGATGGAGGGGAAAGTTCAAAAGGAGAGACAGTGAAAGTTCTGACACGATTGAGATTAGATTCTGACAGCAGAAAGTCGGGTGACTCTAGGGATTTATGATGAGCTTTTTTCAAATGTGGTACTGAAACCAGCAGTTGTATTTCTTATGAGATAAACAAGTGAAAAGGAGTGCAAAGGTTTTTCTACCATCCTTATTCCAAAGTCTAATGAAATGAGATACAAGCCACCGTTCATTCGGTCAAAGGCTGTCTGATACAATTCTATATGTCAGTATACATTATTATGTAAAATAACATAAAAGCCTTAGCGATATTTCATTCAAAAAACACAAATGCCATGTAAACACACGCTTAAAAAGAAACATCCATGTTAATCAGAGACTCCACTTTTTACTTACACGGTTTTGTGCTCGGAAGCCCTATGAGAAGACTGCTTATTGCGAAAAGACCGTCTGTTTTCGAAAAAATGCCAACTCTTCCTCCATATCTTGTCCACCATTCTTTCAGTCAAGTAAAGTCCAGAGTACACGGGCTCCTCCAGGAAACCAAAGTTTATGCAAAGTTAAGGGCCAATCAGTGACCAGTGGGGAATTACATCATGTTTGCAGGAGTGACGGCACACTGTTCAAGTTCATGTTACAAAGTCCAGTTCAGAATCGGAGGACAGAGTAAATACAACCTTCACAGATCCCTTAAGCAGGTTGAGACGTGTCCGCATGAGGATCCGATCCGCTCAATCAATCCCACCATACCAACATTCCTCCTGTGCCATAGTTTGGTGTGCCCACGGTTCAGAGACGGCCGACCGCGTTTGAACTGTGACTCGGCACACCCATACAGTGTACACAATCCACTTCCTTCATTAGAGGGGCCTGAAATCAGCATTCAGCAAGAACAGCGGCCAATCAGACAAGAGAAACCAGCGTGAAGTGAAAAAGGGGAAACCGAATGACTTCAGGCACATGCAGGAACTTTTTCCGTTTAACTAAGTACAGAGTCATTGATTTGTAATGCATTCCATAAAAATGACAACAAAAATTGAATCTCTCTGCAGCTCAATTTTAAACAAAAGAAATCTTTGGCTCAGCCTGGTTTGATGCACACTGTGGTTGACCCAAATTTTCACAGCCTCGTTCTGCAAGCGGATGCCTAACACAAACAACATGTGCTATGAATATTTTATTTTCTGTAGTTAAAACAGTTTTTCTGCTGACAAATTAACATCTTAGCAACATTTTTGGAAATGAGTTAGTTTTAGTCTTAGTTTTAGAGATAAATGCAAAGCATTTGGAGAATCCCTGAGGTCTTGCTTCAGCGAAGCGATTCATTGTGAAAGATGAAAACAAGCTGACAGGAAGTGCTGCTAAACGAACACTTGTACTGTAAAAATGCACATGACCATGACTGGATTTGAACAAACTAATTTTATTTTAATATAGTTTTACCATTTATGTCCTTGGTGTGCTCTTTGCCCTAAAGATAGAAATTCTTTTCGCAAGACAATAAACTTTTTGAGTTTTTGATCATAGAAATGTAAATGTATATGTAATGACATCAACACATTGGATTCGTTTTCATTGTCAATCATGGGCATTTTAAAGTTTTAAGTGAAACACAAAAGACAACCAAAAATAACAATGTTGATTGCAAAAATAGTGCAAACGCAACTATTCTGAAAGTAATTTTGAGAAATATGTTCTAAAAACATCAACAACAACAGAGGGGTTTATGTGATTTTATGCCTACATGTCATCATACACTAATTTTTTTTAGTTTTACATTGAAAACATTTATAATCAGCATTCTCTAAAAACCAACACACACATACAAAATAATAATAAATAATCTTTGTTTCTACAAGCAAAGAGTATTTTGATGAAAATTGATATCATAAATTTCCCTTTTGTAGTGTAGCTGTTTAATTCATCCAGGTCCACCATGACTGTATGCTGTTCAATTTGAATCTATATGACTGGATTTTATTGGATTGATTTGATTGTACATTTGTTTAGAACTGGGTGTGAAACCCAGTAATTTCCCTCTGGGATTATTAAAGTATATCTGATTCTGATTCTGAAACGAACTGGTTTGTCTTGTAAATGCTTTGACCATGTCGTGTTGTGAATCACTGCTAAATGCAGTAAATAAACCAAATTTAATTAACAGTTTCTTTTCAGGGCAGCATTTAGACATTGTTTAATTGTGATTCAGCCCACAGCAACAGAGTAAAAACAGCCATGCTTTTACACTGCTGGAGCAACACCAGAATAACCACAAGTCACTGAAAAGCAGCCTCATTGCATAATCACCTCTGGGACAAATCTCTCCAGCCATCTGTCATAGCAAACTACAAAGCTGCCATCCTCTAAGTTAAAAGTGACACCTTGCCTTCTGTTGAGGAGCTAGAATACAGCTGAGAGTGATTTCTGATTTTCTACATCACTCAACAGAGCTTTAATTAGAGAGATGGATAAATGGGGTTAAAAATAAGGTTTGGGGTCTAAGGCTTAATTCTTTCTTTTGCAAGCAACACTGGCCAAGATTTTGTGGATGGTTTGCTACTCAGATGCTGACAATAATATGAGAATATGAGAATTTGCATAACCTGGCCAGCTAGATTGATAATGTACCATTATCAATCTGGGGAAAGTAGCAGAACTGTCAAGCTGATAGGGTGAAGCGACACCTAGTGCCCGCCTACCAAAGGTTGGTTTTAGCCAATCACGGTATCAAATAACAATTTAGCAGCAGGCGTCATGAGAAACTACAAGAAGGTATTCTTCTTTCAAGAATGAAATCGAAATGAAAATTCAAAATTACCTGTTCACGCTGTAGGATCATAATAATGACCTCATTGTTACCAACATTCCTGAACTCTCCGTGAAATGGATTTGGAATTTTACAGAACAAACCTAATTAATCCCCGAGTACTAATCTCATGCCATTAAGTTAGGGTAATTACAAAGGCACCTCTGGTTTTCAAAAATAAAACAGATCTTGATATGTTTGTAATCTATTATGTACCTTGAAACATGTGGGATATTTAAGCTTTACCGGCTTTTATACACAGAATTTTTTTTCTAGGATTCTTGCAAATCCTCTGGCTCCAAACAGAAGGAAGAAAAAAACCTTTAAATCACTGGAAATGTAACATATAGTAGAGCAGTGAACAATTTGAGCAGCAGGGTAAAACAGGTGTTGCGTACGTCAAAGAAATGGGCTTTAACTGGGACTTATGTAGGATTTAAACCCATTTGTTGAACTGAATGTTCTAAAAAATAAACATCTTATTTGTTAATTAGACATAAGAATAAGGATTTAAATTTGCAAACTAAAGCAATTCTGTGTTTTCGGCTGACAGTAAATGCTAACAAGGCTACCTGGTGAGCTAAGACAGGTAAATTGCGCCACCCTAAACCTCATGTTTAGTCAGAATTTGTGTAACCTGACAAAGTTTTAAGTTTAATATAAATCCCTGAAAGACAAAGAACATAGAAGCTTAAAAAAACAACAACAACAACAGGCCTTTAGCTGGTGTGCTTTCTCATTCCATTAATTCCTAAAAACATTTACGCCTCTAACTCTAAACCAGCTCCAAGGCTGGCTCTGCTTTTCCCCAATGAGGCTCGTGGGGCCAGAACATTCACTGCTTATATTCTGCCTCTCATTCAGCCATCCAAGTGTCCCGACATTATGGGATTGTGGGTACGTGGAGACATAGGAAACTCTGCGCTTTTTGCTCTGAGGTCACTAAATACCTGACAGAGTGAGGTCAGCTGCTCGTGATGGAGAAAACGGAGGGAGACGGCGGAGAGGAGAAATTCTGGACTTTATATTTGAAGCTGCAGTGGATGGAGGGGAAAAAAATAGGGGAAACTCTTTGAATAAAGCTGGGCACCTATGAGTGAGCAAAAAGTGAGACATAATCTATGGCTATGATTTATGTGAACATTATGCTGTATATAAAGCAGATGGAAACCATAGAGCCGCTGTGAAGACATGAAGGAGGAAGCGGCGATGTGGTCCTCGCACCACTTTCCGATTACAACTGTATTGGCCTTGAAATCTGATCGCAAGGTTTTAAAACGGCAACTGTCCCTCCTGCAGGCTCTTTACCCAGCAGGAGCGCCTCTTGCCTATGATGTAGGGAAACACAGCAGCACGGCTGGCAGTGATTTAGAGAGAGAGAGGGGGGGGGGGGGTACTGGACAATCACCCTCTTCCATCCCAAACATCCTGAGTGAACAGATCTAGGCCCCTGCCCAGGCCTCAACCCATTCCATCAGTGGGACCTGAGGGAGAAACATTCCTAGATCCCGGAAAAGAGGAGTCACATCTACGGGGGTTCTGAGAAAAGAAGAAAGCTAATGAGCTGCAGGCAGAGTGAGCTACAGCTTGGAACGAATGTAGCTCCCAAACAAAGCCACAGACGCATGTACAGACTGTCAACTCTGGGAACCATTTAGGAAATGTCTGCGCAACAGTAGCCTACACTTTTTGCAAGCTTTAATGTAATAAAGAAACAGACCTGAATGTGAGAGCTGGCTCCCTTTTTTTCATAGACAAGGGTGTAGAATCACAAAACTGATGGTCATTCAATTCGACATGGCTTTGTTTTTTTCAGAAAATGGAGAGAAAAGGGGCTGAGAGTGACCCGATGTGTTCAGAGGAAATGTTGCAAAAAGCACATTACACTCTTAGTCCTCTTACATCATAAACTGACTTATTTTACCCAAGGCAAAAAACGTCCTTGTAGACAAAAATGAAAGTGAATGATCAGTTGATTAGGCTTATTTTTTTATTTGTTTATTTTTTTGTATTCATAAAGCTCATATTTAACTAAAGGGATTTACAGAGGACATAAATTGAGATCAATCACCTAGAAACAACAAACTACCAATTTTTATTGACCTTTTCTTTTTCCTTCAAATAACAGCACAACACTAAGATCTTCAAAACTAAGAGATCTCATCCTATTTGGTCCTAAAATGTATTAACTAACAGCATGTACGTAAAAATCCAATGAAGGACAAACGGCTCAATGCATAAATAGGGAAAACATTATCACTCCTTCAGTTCTGTTGGATTTCAGGCTACCACCTCAATCAATGAACCTGGTGCATATTTTACTCTTTATTTATCAGAGGCCTTTTAAAAAAATTAGTAAATTGTAAAAATCTGAATCAACAGGTTCTATTTCTACGAAAAAAAAAATTTCTCCAAGAAAAGCCTGATTTCAATTTAATTTCTACTTAAAAAGAAATGAGCGATAATCCAAACAATTAGTCATATGTGTGTCTGTGTGTGTATTTGAACATAGTCACGTGGCAATACAGTAACCCTCTGAATAAAAATCTAATTGTAACTCCAGGTTTAGGATAGAGAAGCAGAAAGAGGCATATGTATCATGTCTGTAACGTATATAATAGATATTATAACACCAAAAATAGCAAAGCTCAACCATAGTGACCTATTGGCTTTCTATACTTTCACTATACCTTTTTTGATGGCTGACACAGATCATGGAGAACCCAAACCTTTCTCATCCTGCAGATTAAAAACAAGGAGCGTGGTCTCCAATATTCTGTGCATCCTCATTCACCTCATCAGAGTAAATGATCTAGTATGTCGTAATCAGCCTTATAAAGCCTAATTTCTAAGCATGAAAAAACAAGCCTCGTCGGTGCGCCGCTAATGTACATCCATAATTACAGTCCCCTTTGACCTGGCTATTCAAAGATGCCAGTTTTTATGCGTGTATATAAACACAGGCAGTAAAGTGACCCTTCCAATAAAAATCAAAACGGCCCCTCCACATCACACCGCTTACCCCACATGCAGTGACGTGTGCTGGGAGCAGCACAAAAGCAGATGTTTTCTCCCCTTCTCAAGGCGACTGAGGGAGAGCTCATAAATACAGATGCACGCAGCAGATCTCGCAGCACACAGATGTGGAAAGTGAGCGGACTTCGCAGGTCGAAGCTCAAGACACCACGCGGTTAATACATGAATCAGGTTCAGCGTTAAAAGGGGAACCTGCTAATAAGCACGGAGGGAAACCCACCGTCTCAGCTCCAATTACTGGACTAATGAATTATCTTGCAGCTGCTATAAAAACGCAGAGCGGAGCGAGTTCAGAATTTACAGTTTGACCCAGCAAACGCGCTGGAAAGCTGCACCGGCCCGCAGACTGACAGCGCTGCTCCTGAGAGTCCGCTGCAGACTGTAAATAGTCGACTGGGGTCTCATTACAGCTCATGGTTGATAACTACTGTCAGTTGTGTGCTTCAGTTTGAGAGTTTTTAACGGATCCCGAATTCCTTTTTGGCAGCTAATTTACCAGAAAGCAGTAGCTGAACCTCTGGGGGGGCAGAACGGACTGCTGAGTGATAGGAAGGATCTCAGACTGTCCAAAAGACAGAAAGTGGATTGGTCGCCTACTGTAAATGTCACTTATTTTTTGTGATGTATGGTTTCGAAGCCTGGAGTTCAGCACAAGGCTGTTTGAAACTGGCCGTTACCGGTGAGAAATAAACGTCCACATTTCTCCTTCATAAACCTTGTCATTGATATAACCTGCAATAATACAATAATGCAACCAGGCTAAAGACGAGCTATAATTTATCCTAAAATATCTGCGTTATCAAAGTTTTAGTGTTAAAAAGAGGACAAATAAACTGTACATTTATTATTTGTTATCTTGTTTGTATTTCCAATAAATAGATTTTGATTCTAGTAAGGATTGTCATATTTTTGGTAAAGTTAAATTATAAAAGTGGATTCATAAAGGAATGCAACAGGATAACATGGTGGAGAAAAGTTTCTGGTAGGCTAAAAGACAAAAAAAATGCCTTAAATACTGCATTTTTTTGGAAACTTAAAAGGGATGTAATGATAAAAATAAATTACAGTTTTATATGCAGCTCGTTTTAGTGTCACGGTTCAAATCCAGGATTGGTACAAGAAGCAAAGAAAGAAAAAAGTTAATTATTAGGTTTCTTTCACCTTGTTTTGGACAAAAAAAAATTAAGCCCATACAAAAGCTGAGACAGAACAAAGACCTGCTTGTGAGAAAGTTGTAAAATACAGGCGACTGTGAACTGCATGGGAGGATTTGTCTACATGTAATCTCCGGTTAAAATGTAAAAAAAAAAAAAAAACAAACTCTGAACTTGAACTTGACCCATAGGCCATGTGTCAAACATGTAGCTTAGATCAAAAACCAAAAAGGTTTCTCCTTTGCTATGAAAATAGTCAAAGCATAAGACATTCTTAACGGGGTTTGTCACAAATAACTTGGTCTTGTCGTGATGCACATAAAACAGCAATAGAGAAATTAATAACTAAATCTAACAATTATTAAACAAATCAAATGTTATACACATACTAACAGCTTTAATAATTCTTGTTACATAATAATCAGATGGTATTTCTTTTATAGCTTTGGGTAGTATTTAGTATCTGTGATTAGATGTCAAGAGACGTTGCAAAGTCCATGAATTGTGACCCTTTTGGCTTTCCGTGTACCGACCAGTCCGTCATTCATCTTTACCAGCCACTCCTGTATTGTTTTGGTGTGAAGTGCTTCAGATTGCATCTCCATCGACTTATTTTCTGCCCTAAAGCAAAGCAATATAAACACGTATGTGTCCTCTTCTGGGTGGGGGAGAGACCGTGACTGCGGGTAAGAACTGGTCCAAACGGCCTTCAAGCTTTATACTTCTTGCTTGTGAACTGTTACTTAATCGTCTTCTTCTTGTTTTAAACGTCTCTATGTTTTAGTCACATTTCTATCATGGACCTACTGTAAGCGTATGTTTTAGCTTTGTTTATTCTACACTTAGTGTTTATCACATTTCTATGTTGCGTTTATGTTCATTGCTGCAACCTTGGTTGGAGAGTAACGCATTTACAGTCCTCTGTATGTTGCGTACATATGCATTACTGACAATTAAAACAATAAATACGAATAGCATCCACAGGACTGTGATATCTGTACTGCAATGATTTAGCCATCTTAAACCTTAATATTTAAGGTTTTAGATCTTCTCTAGATTTAACCTCTGTATTACACCCACTGCTTACAAGCCTGGTTGTTTACATAAGGCAGACAAAATGTTAATACGATGCCAAAGTTAGCAGCAGGTGTTATTACATTTACAACACCTTTTCCACGTTTTTCTTTTCATAGCAGATAAATAAAGTTGGCAGAAAAAAATAACATAATTAGGCACATTAAAAGTCGTTTTCTTTTTTTGCCGTTAGGATATACACATAATGTTTAGCTCATCTGTTATTTTTTTATATTTTATTTAGGTTTTACTAATTGGGGATATTTAAAAAAAAATCTTCAATCTGGCATTGTTGAAAAGAGAGGCATATGTTAATTTTGTTACATTTTCAGAAAATAACATAAAATATGATTGTGAATAAACACTTTCTTTCCATTTTTGGTGTTTGATTAGCAGTGATTACTTGCTGATCAAATAGGAGCGCATTCATTTGCATTACATATTTGTAGAATAAAGGTGAGACTTATAAAATTGACATTGCTGCTATCAGTAGGAGTGAGTTATCAGTGTGTAGACACCATCCATACTTCTGGAGTCATCTGAAATCAGCACTAATCTCCTGTTAACCACCAGACCTCATTCTGTCTGATCAAGGCATTTCTCCTCCTCCCTCACGACCCCATCAGACAACAAACAGAGCGAGCGTTCAATAGAAAAGAGAATAATGAGGCTTATCCTTGGAAACTATGCTCAGCACCTGTCCTTGAACCTCTCCAGCTATGGAGCAGCTCAAAGTCAGTTGTTCTGGGGGCCACGACACACCGCAGGAATGCAATGCACTCCAGCTCCCAGATGGATCCTGTACAGTAAGACTAAACACATCCATACAGTGACTCAGAGCAGGGACCTGATCTGTTTTCCATTGTGAGGGAGTCGAACCTGGAGTGGAGGACCAATCTTTGGAGGGCCCTAAAGCTTTGCATTATTGCTAGTCCTTCTAGTCATAAAACACAACACAATCCTCTTTCATTTCCAATGTCTTCTCATTCAAAAAGGCAAAACACACACACGCATGCTTAAATAAATAAATAAATACGTGCACGTCCTTTACTTTTCTATGAGTCTTACCAGCCCTTTAGCTCCAGTTCCAGCAGCGACTGAGTCTTCTCTGAGTTACACTGCAAACACCACATGCTGGCCGGCAATCACAGGACGATGTACTCCAAACATTAGTGGGTTCCCTCATGAATCCCCATACTGCCTAAAAGGTTAGCCTACCAGACAAACGCATCTCAGCACCATCATCTGCGTCAGGATGCAGCCCACTGCATCTCACCAGCACTCCTGTTTCTTTTCCTGTCCTATAAATGCTAGACCTTTGAGTCAGAGCTAAGTGGCATTCTGCAATCTCTGACAGACAAACTGAGCTCTCTCTTTTTGCCTTTCTTCCTCTATCCCCTCTGCGCGCCGCGCTGGTAGGAGTTTCAAGGGGGGTGGAGGCTTGGAAACATGGGGAGTGTGCTGAGTGTCGGCCAGGCCCTGAGCAGTATAGGAAAGGGGGCGGGGTGCAGGGAAAGGGGGTGTGAAAGGACGGGGGCTTGTATAGCTGTGGAAGGTCTGGGTGAAATATGTTGTTGGTTTTCAAACGCCATGCAAGAATGGGTACCGCAAAAGGATAGGGGAGTCAGGTGAAGCAGGCAGGAACGAGGTTTGCTCGGGCTTGTTACCATGAACATGCGAAATGGAGAATTTACAGCACAGAAAGCTGAAGGGTGAGATGAGGGAAGGCGCTAAAAAATGCAAGCCAGGAGGGCGGGGGAGTGCGTACAGGCTTACAGGATGAGGGTATGGATAGAGACGGTGCAGGTAAGAGGATGCAGCCTCTGTAGAGGCTAAAGGAAACAAAAGCATCACAGATACACACAAAAGAAAAGGGGACGCACTAGAGAAGCAAATAAAAGAGGATCTCTATTAATAGAGCCTTTCGGGTCTGAGATGTGCAGAAGAAAAAAGGGCCAGAGGAGATTTTATCTCTCCAAGCTCTCGTTGGAGGGAAGTTGTCCACCTCGAGCACTTCCGTTTTCAGTCTACTTCAAACCAGCTCTGTTTCAATCAACGGTATGCAAAAGTGTTCACGCCCCTTGAAAAAGGAAAATAATTAATGCCTTTCGTGGAGGTAGATCTGAAGTGTGGTATGCGTTTTTTATTCAGACCCCACGATGCAACAACACAAACTGGAGACAGAAATGTTTGCCTGAAAATCTCTCCAGCTAAACCGGATTGGATAGAGAGTGTCTATAAACAGCAACTACCAATTTGACACTTTGACTGGGCAATTAAAAAATACACGACAATGGTTTGATCTACACCAACCCATCCTAGCTGTGGATACTTGTTTAGGGTAGACAACCTGCTGGAAAATGAACCTCCATCCCAGCCTAGCCAGTTAAGCTATTACCAGCTTTACGGCGAAGAAGAGCCTCCCCACAGGATGATGCTGTTTTAGAATGGGTTTAGTTTTCTAAGCCACATAAAGCAGTTAGAAGTTCGGTTTTAATCTCATTAGAGCAGAGGGTTTGCTTTCATGTTGTCTTACTGACACTCTTCCATAAGGTCTGGCTTTGTTTAGCACATAAATGACAGTCGTCCTGTTCACAGATGCTCCCACCTGAGCTGTGGGCCTCAACGGCTCTTCCAGAGTTACCGTGAGACTCCGAGCCGATTCTCCGATTAATGCTCTCCTTGGACGGTCTTTGGATTTAACGTCATCGTCTTTCCATTTCTAAATGATGGAATGAACGGTGGTCTGTGAGACGTTCAATCTGTCTGGTGTTTTCCCTGATGTTCATAACGCTGTTTGTTTACTGATGTTCTCTAACAAAACCCAGAGGCCTTCACAGAACAGCTGCACTCATAGCGAGATGAAATTATACACAGATGGACCCTCATTAGGTGCCTCCTGAAAGTAATGGCTTGCACTGGTTTTTAATTAAGACTAAAGGGGACTGAATACCCACATATCACACTTTTCAATTTCCTTTTTCTTCCACCTTGCCATTATACGTTACTTTGTGTTGGTTTTTTATATAACATCCCAATAACATGAACTGAATTGTGGGGTTGTAATGGGACATTGCATACCCCTCCTTGTGGATTGCAGCATATCTGCAAGACTGGAGTCTCTACTCCCCATGCCTAACATGCATCAGACCCCACTCTGGCAGCCCCGTGTTGCTGGACTTCACAAGCCAGAGACGAATCACTCCTCTGAGACTCGGGAGGGTGGGGGCAAACTGCCCCCCAGTCAAAAGTATTTTCTCTGGAATGACACGAGCACAGGAAACTATGGAGAATGGCTCCCACATGCAGCCAGTTTACAGGGACACCAATCATCCAAGCAGAGACACACATACACACGTCCCCGAGGAAGATTCTTCTAATTACAGGCCCGAACCCCTGAAATGATCACCTTCTGTTGCCTGTTTTCATCCGAGGCTTTAAATGAAAGATGCGGAATTAGAGACAGAGCCAAAAAGGGTAAGTAAAAGATATTGTGAGAATTGACCGTGACTGTCCGACCGAAGCGGAGTGATTCGCTGCAGACTACTGACCAGCTGATCTATTTCAGTGTGAGACCTTGGCACTGCAATCTGTTGACTACAGCTGCTAATGCCCCGTGGAGGTGCAGAGAGTCGGCTCAACTTACATGCAACTACTCATCATGTTTGAAAAAAAAAAAAAAAATGAAAAAAAAAAAGCGGTGAGTCATTTAAAACCTTTCTTTATTAAACTGGGACTCTGATTATTTTACACAACAGAGGCACAAAGCACCTTGTTAGGAAATGTCTGCATCAGAAATTAGCCCCGGAGTCTGGCTTTGTTTTGGCAAAGCACCACGGGGAGCAGCAAACTGGAGTTTATTTTTCTTTATGAGAGAGAAATGAAGCTATTTGTTGGTCTAATGCGAAAGCAGGTGATGTTTTACCGCCTTATTGTTTCAGCACGAGGCCCGGGGGGGCGACATCAGTTTCAGAATTGAGAAGAGTGCTCCTAAACTCATTGCCGTTTGATGAGTTTTAAGTAAATTAAGAAATGAAAGTCTTCGCAGGATTAGTTAGTACATGTGACTCTCTGAGCCTGCTTGGCCTCCGAGTCTTCCCTTTCCTCTTCTAGAGTTACGATGCCGTCTAGCCGTCCCGTCTGGTGAAGGCCCACTCCATCTCTGGAGTCCTGGCTGCGCGGCGCTGCGCTCCAGCATGAGGTCATTCAGAATTCCAGGCAGAGGCCCACTCACTGCTCATAAAATACCGTTTCTTCAACTCAATACATATGGTCCTTTCTGCATCTCAGCTCCATTTCCATCAACACCCAATTTGGTTTTAATCCCCTCCCTTCTTTTAATCTTTACAGCCGTCGCAGAGCAAAGAGAAGCTGGATACACTGGAGTTGGGCCGACGCCAAAGAGGCATCCGCAAGTCAGAGACAAGCAGCTGAAAACTGCTTTATCTGGTGAATTCCCACAGATGTGCTGCCCGAATACTGTTAGGAAAAAAAAAAAAAAAAAAAAAAAAAACTTGACTCTGCTTTTGCAAGAAGAATGAAAAAAGACAGAGCGGGGGGAGAATAGAGCAAAGGAAACGGCAGGGGGAAAGTGATAGCTTCCTGGAAAGTTGGTCACAAGATTTTGGCACGGCGTGTCCCATCTACATGACATCATGTGTAGTTTCCTCACTATCTGCTGCTTTTTTTTTTTCTTCCTCTGGATGCTGAGCAAAGGAGGCCTGCGTCGAGAAATGGAAAATAAAATGAAAACTCAACCCCTCGCCAGGTCTGGAAACAATTAGAATGGGCTGATGTCATAGTTTGATACAACAGTACGCTAAATGAGATGTAGTGGCCTGGTAGAGCTTTGTGAACACAGAGGACTTTGTATAAGACGGGGGGGGATGAAAAAAGAAACAGTTCTCCTGTAGACTCTCGGGAACAAAGAATGTCTGTGCATAACAAAGATCTGGCAGCAGATGTGTAGTATAAATAGGTCTGATTTAGGAGTAATTAAAGGATATGTTGCCTCTGCTCATCACATCCTGGCAGCAAAGCTGGACCAGATGTGCTGGAATAGGGGTCCTATGGGAAAAATCAAAGTTGATCAAACACAAGTGATATCTGAAAGTGTTCTTTTCTTTCCTTCAGTTTTTACATCTACACAGTAAGCAGTGAACACTTCTTCCACTTCGGACAGAAATAAACCATCCACTTCCAAGGAAACAGAAGGCCGTACCGCTTTTGATAAAACCGAATACTGTTTCAAATTGCCGAAAACGTTTACTGTAAACTACAGAACCATGACAGGACTGAGCTCTAAAATAACTTAGTGACACTGTTATACATAATGCCCAATTGACTAACTTACAAATTACTATATTATTTTACTGCCCATAGTACTGGTTCACGTTTTATTTCTAAAAACACACACATGTAACATTGCAACCACTTCTACCACAAACTGTTAATGACCTTGTTAAATTACACAGTAATGTTGCAATAAAATCAGTAAATAATGTAAAAAAAAACAACAAAAAACTAACACATCTAAGAGTAAATTAGAGCTTTTTCCTCCCAAATATAATAGTGGAGACGGACGTTTATTTTAAGTTAATCCTGTAGAACAGAATTAGTGAACATTCTGCGGTATGGCAGTCATATTTTGAGATTTCTAATTAAAAAATGAAAAGGAGAAAGTGTTAAGGAATCATAATCTGTTTTGTTTTTTCTTTATTTTCTGGCAGGTTTTATTTGCACTAATCTCTTTATTCTATAACATGGACGTATTATTTGTAGATTTCCGCTGCAGGAACATGAAACAAGGAGCTAAGCTATAGGGCAGCAGTAATTGCACCACTCATCGGTGCGGATGGTGTTACAGAGGGAGACTCAGGTGTTTAGTTACTTAGAGATGTAACAAGGTATTTCAAAAGAAACTGCATAATCTATGCCTGAGCTTCACAGAGGCTGTTGGAGGAGCAGAGAGAGTAAGACTTGCAACTGATAACAGGAAGGATGAACAAAGTACTGAAAAGGTACTCATGTCTAATATGATGCATGGTGGATTTGAAAGTGGAGGCAGAAGTAGGAAAAAGATCAACACTCTGGAGAATACACACAGGGACTGCTACATGTATGCTTGTGCCTTGGTGTCTGTTCCTTTATTTTCCTGTAAAGTGCTTTGAAATACTTTGTGTGTCAATGGAGTGTTTTGCTGAAATACCAAAAAAAAAAAACTCTGATTTGATTTGCATGTTCTTGGTGTAGATGACCTCCTCTTACCTGACTCCGCCAGATAGATTTGCTCCGCATATCCATCTGGAAACCTTCCGTTGAAGTAACTTTGGGAAGGGGCGAAAATACTGGTTAGCTGATTGGCCTATGTTGGTGATAGACGGGCCAAATGAACCAATCAGATTCGTCGACGCTCTGTTACGAGCGACGACGAAAACACAACCACAAGCCAAGCTACTCTTGCTGCTGCAGGTAAAGGCTCGTTAGCTCAGCAGAGAAATACTCTGTAATTCCGATAAAACTTGCTCGATAGCCACGCTAACGCTAGTTTCATCGGCTGAAGCCGCCATGTTCTTTAGACTGAACTGACGCGCTTCCCGTTGCGTCACACCTCAACCCGCCTCAAAGCCAACGCTGATTGGACGTTCGTTTGGTGAACGGCTCCAAATTTTCTTTAACGGAGAGTAGCCAGACTGATCTGCGAGTGAAACCTTGAAAGCTCGCGAGATCAGGATGGTCTCACGAGGCTAGACCTCCTCTGGTTTCCTTTCACATTCCAAGGTCATATCCGAGCCAGGTGGAGGCTCTAAATTTCCCTAAAATATGAATGCCAGCCACTAGTAACCGGCTCTTGGGCATTCCTTGGCAATTTTTTAAATGACTGAGTGGGCAGCGAAATTGCAACTAAATAAATAGCACCCTCTCGATAGCAACAGAGCAGAGCTATACTTTACAACTAAACCACATGTTTGTATATTTCCTTCTGTGATTGCAGTTTCGTGCATGGGCTCAGCTTGAGAGCTGCGTTTCTCCCTGATTTCATTCATCTGCTCTCCGTTTCTCTAATTCTCTTTATTTTCTACAGCTGACATACTGTTTTGTGCTTGGGTTATCAGAAGTGGGACGTGTTTGTCCTGTTCAGCGGAAGCCAACCCCGTTACGGTTTATCGTATTTCTCTGAAGCGCTTCACAGTCGCCCCACCCCGACATAAAACTCCCACTACGACGCAGTTCTCCCTCGGCTAAAAATAGCTCCATGTGAGGTGACACGCTCTGCTAAACACAAAGCTGCAAAGAACAAGACAAAGAATACATATATTCGCACAATGGGAACGCCACTGAATGCCCTGCTGATTTCATCTTGTTTGCTCCTTTTCGGGACACACCGATGAGAGGCGCTTTTTTTTTTTTTTTCTGTGACCCAATGCTGTAAAATCAGGAGGTCAGCCGGGGAAACAAAGCGGGGACTCGGGCAGTTTCTGGCGGTGGTTTGTGCTCAGGGCAGCCAGGGTTTCTAAATGCGACAAAGGCCACAGTGGGTATAAATACTCGTGGTGGTCATAATGACTGCAGCTAGGCGGCCTGAATGACAAAACAGAGGCCTTGCACGATGGGGGCACAGTCCAGAGAGGGCACTTAACATCACATCGCCTCCCACTGGTGACAGAGGACACAGCACGTTCCCTTTAAGATGCAAACTTAAGCCTGATGATGATGGGGGTCAGGGGGTGGGGGCAGTGATGTCACTCGTGATGACTGAGGTCAGATATTTTTTGTTCTGAATGCAAGTCAGGGGATTACTCAAAGGCACCAGGATGTAACAGACCGGCTTTTTCTGGCTGGGAGAAGTTTGTGCATGAAGCAGGGAGTGGGGGGTGGGTGGGGATGGGGGGCAGTGCAGTTATCTATTTATGGCAGCAGCAGACTCACACCTGTCTCAAGTGACAGTCCTGTGGTTGACAGAGTAGAATAGCCCAACAGAATGTGGCACAGCATTTGAGTCATTCTAATGGCCACTTTAAAATAACACGAGTTACACTATTTCAGAGCAATAATATGCGTCATAATTAAAGCATGCTCATTACTTTGATGCAAGACTTGTAAAAATGTATTAAACAATGAAACAATTATGTATACACTGCAAAATCAGAGCTAAACATAAGTCAAATTTTCTTGAAATTAGTGCATTTATACTTGATTTGAGCAGCTAAATAAGATTATCTACCAATGGAGTGAGTATTTTGAACCCTAAACTAAGATAGTTAGATATACTGCACTTGAAATGAGATGATAGAGATGAGTTGTTCCTATTTTAAGTGCAAAATAACTCATTCCATTGGCAAACCATCTTATTTACGTGCTCAAATCAAGGACAAATACACTAATTTCAAGAAAATTTGACTTATTTTTAGTTTAGTTTTTGCAGTGTACGTGCAAATGTTAGCTGGCCAACATACTCCGAAGGATTTGATATCCTCATCTGTCGTAAACAACTTCCTAAACTCCTTGAATGATCCGCTTCCTGCCCAAATAACAGCACGGTGGGCAATAAACCAATAAAAAGACAACCAACCCTTAAAAGAAAATCACATCTGCCTGCTGTCTTGATTTCTAGCAGCCATCCATCATTTTTATCCCTAAAATACAATCGAAATGTATCCATCTTCAAATATAAGCCAGGCAATTAATTGGAGTTGTTCACATATTTATGTGAACAAGTGCTTAATATGTTTCTGCATCAGACAATTTAAGCACTGTGGGGCCAAGAAGTGAAATTACTGAATAAATTTGGGGCTTCCAACAGGGAAACTTGCTGTTTCAATCCAATTTTGTTTTATTATAGGTCACACCATGGCTACCAATACTTTCTCTAAACTTTTAGCATTTAACATGTAATGGTCCAGAGCTGTATCATCTTTCTGCAATATCTCAGTATTTAAATTGTGTACTTTATAAAGGAATGTACCTGTGTACTATTAAATATACCAGAGAAAGTTGGTGATTGCACAAAGATAGATTTAAAGGTGTTGATTTATAAATCAAGCAAACCGGCATTATGATAGTTCTGCGATACTGTCGCCACGTCTGTTTATATTTGTTCATCGCATCCAAGAGCAAATTATTTTTCGGCTGAAAAAAAGACCATCAAAACACTATCAAGATGGAGGTTTTTGCTCTTTTTTATAAGCATATTACATGGCTATATACCTTTAATATATTCTCTATGAATGATAAAGAACTAGGTATGGGCTAGTATGATTTACGTGGTGTGATACCACAGCTGTAAGGGTTGTCTCAAAAATTAAACAGGATTTAATTGCTTTATAAAATTTAAAAAGAAAAGAAAAATGTATTCCTGCTAGTGCAAAAATAATAAAACATAATATTTACAGTTATCTAAAGCCATGTGTGTTTTAATCATTTTATATGTTTGCTTAAGCAACATTACAGGGAAACCTCTTGCTTATGAGTTTTCAAGTGTTAATTGCTTATTATAACATCATTATAACAGTTTTTGTAGAGTGAAACAACGTGTAGTTTTAAAACAGATGGGTGGTGAAAATTAATCTTTCCAAAGAGCCATATTTGTGTTTGCTATAAGAAAAGTAAAGGTTTGATTAATCTTCTTTCAGCCTGCAATCTGTAGCAATGTGTGGGGGAGGCGCAGGAACCACATTCACATTACTCTATGCACTTGTTTTTGTTCTTTGAGTTAACCAAAACCCATAAAGCCTGGGGTCATATGCTTTGATGAATGAATGCGGATTATATCGACAATGCCTTCTGTCCCTTCTTCTGTCTTCATCAAGGAATCTGCAGCGCATTTTGAATTTGAAGGTCAGTGGTTTATTATGATTGCTGCAGAACTGAAACCATGTTCACACAAATGAATGTGAAGTTATTAAAATCCGCTTGAAATAAAATTGTAATCATTGGTCGGACTTCAAAGAAAACTAGAAAACCGTTCAATTTCTGTATGTGATGCAATCTACCTCAGACAAAAAGTGTTGAGGTTAAACACATAAAAAAGGATGAAACACAGATCAAAACCTATTTCTCACAGTTCACAAACTGCTTCCACTCCGCCAACTCTCCCCTCCACTGATCACTGTAACATCACAGTTCGCTTCAAGTTGTTTTCCTGCAACCCTGAACTCCACCCTTACAACTCTGCCTCCATGGCATCTCAAGCCTACAGCGTAAACGGCCCACAGAGGCCTAAAAGAGCGCCTTCAAATTCAACCAACCACACTGGCACAAGTCATTGTTTGTGCTGGCGCGGCATATGAAAGCTGGCTTTCACACATGTGCTAATGTGCCTGATTCAGAAAAAAACAGTCACTGAACAGGACGCGCTGTTCTGCCATGACCATCAATGTGTCAACATGTCACATACCTCAATATTATTGTTTTTTTTTTTGGAGACATGTGAACGAGAGTTATCTATACAGCAGATTTTAGAAGCTGTTCTCCCCCCCACTTTATGCTCCGCTTGGATAAAAGGTGTTTTATCTTGCACAGCTGATTAGACAGTAAAGGAAGAATTCATTGTTCTTTGCAACTCTGCTCAAAGTTGTTCAGGAGGGATGGAGAGCATCTGTTGACAGCAGTTTTCTAATGTTTCCACAGTTTCGCGATTGCATTAAGGTCTAGAGTTTAGCCGGGCCATTCCAACACATGAATATGCTTTGACCCAAATCGAGCCATTGCTGCTCTGGCTTTAACTTTTAGGTCTTTGTTGTGTTGGAAGGGTGACCCCACGCTTCGGTCAAATCTTTTCTGGTGTTTTTTCTAACCAGAATTGCACTCCCATCCACTCTGACCAGTGTCCCTGTTCCAGCATAAGAAAAGCATCCCCACAGCCTGGTGCTGCCACCATTTTTCACAGCTTTTTTTTTTTTTTTTTTTTTGTATACAGCTTACCGGATGAGCTTTGACACAACGATGGGTTCAGGACGCAAAAGGTTAAAGGTTTTTCATTGTACTGTCAAGCAAACGAAGTGAATTTGTTGTTAAAGGGAATAAATACCGCTTTTCTCTATTATTTTCCTTCGTCTCTGAGAGTGAAAGGGTTTGGTCAGTAACAAAAGTCAGCAACTCAGCAGAAGTGGCGTGTCAGGGTCTCTAAATGTGAAAGGAAATCCTGACTGTCATGTTTTATTTTCCCATTTGTTCAAACGCTGCATATCCAAGCAGATAACAGTTCAAATTCCACAAAGATGAAAAAACAAACGATAGGTTTCCTCATGATGAGAACTTGATCGGCTGAGTTTAAAATTTAATTCAAAGGCCACAGTTAAAAATGTCTCAACAACAAAAAAAATGTTCATAAATATTTTCTCTTGTTTATGCATTCATGGAAAAAGTTTTTTTTCCTCTTTTTTTTTGGTGGTGGTGGTCATGGTAGGGGACTAATAATAAAGGAAATGCGAAAATAGTCATATTTATGAAAACAAACTAGACTGATAGGTCAGAGATTCATTGTCGGAAGATAACCAGAAAGCAATTAATCTCTAAACAAAAGCACAGAGATAAAGCTAACACGCCTGACTCCTTTCTTCCACACAAAAAATGAAGAAAGCAGCTGTAAAAACCTTCTGTGCAGGTCACAAGAGTGCTGAGAATGGATTCATGTTGACATATTCCAGAGGAACAAGATATCCTGAGTGTGCAGGTTCCATTCATACCACGTCTCTCCAAGACCTGCAGGGTGCAAGTCAGCAGATCTTATATTTCAACCTGCGCTCCATTCAGACAGGCCGAAACCGGTGCAGGACACGGCGCGGGGCCTTCATGCAGAACAACAAGCACACTCAAATTCATGATAAGGAGTCATTCAGGAGGGGTTATGTCTATGGTTTCATTACCTCAACGCCTCCTGTGACCTCCTCTTGAGCCATTTACGAGAAAAGTGGGTTACAGGAGTGCACAGATTAATTCACTGTCTCTATAATGAACTAGACGATAGATAATGATGTTTTTTTTTTTTTTTTGCTGCTGCACAACAAAAGTAAATAAAAACCAACCCTTCCATGAAGAAACTACAGAAGCACCAGGGATTCGTATGACTTAAAATCTTTACAACAGCCTATATTGTAGAAAATTCAAAGAATAATGAAAAATAATCCTCTGATCGGTAGGAGAGGAATTTTAAACGTGGCACATATCCATCTGAATCCCCTGAGGTTGCACTCATGCTCCAGAAGCCTTGTCTCATTGACTAAAAGCACAGCTGAGATGCCTGCAGCATGCAGAAATATAGACCCTAGCACTCCTGCAAATGAACAGGCTTTAAGAAAACAGAGGATGTTTTTCCACCTCCCATTTTCTGTCATCCCACAGCTTTCCCGAGAATCCGAGCGCTCCACGAAGAGACCTACATGTTCCAACATGTTGGTTTAGGGCTTTTTTCATTACAGAAAAAAACACCCGCAATAAGAAGCAGGATGAAGATGTGATTTTGTGAATATGACTGACTGAGAATGTGTCATGTCCTGGTTCAGACCATTTCCTCAAGACGATTCAAAGCAAGACCTTGACATCCGAGAGAAAACTTATTTTCTACAACGGCTTGTCAGCAAGGGAAGTTAACATTTGAAAGATTAATGTTTAATCTAGGAGGCAGTGATATTTCTTAATGTTTCTGTGATTACGGCTAATATTCTGGCCTGAGGTTGGGTTACATCAAAGCCAGGTTAAGCAGAGACATCAACACGCTGCATGAAATAAAAAGCAAAGACAATTAGGAATTCATGGCAGGCAACTTGAGATATTCACTTTAGGCAAATTTAATTAATTTGGCCAGCATTAGAGCCAATTACTCCTGGTAGCTTCATACAACTAAATGAAAAGTGAAAATACAGTGCTTTGCAAAAGTCTTCATTCATACACATTAAACCTTTATGTTTTACTAATTAGGTAACTTCTAAAGGCAACTGGTTGCACTACAAATGGTAGCAGCAGGAATGTCTAACCGTCCAAATAAAAGGGTCTGAATATAAATTTGTGCAACATGTTCCAGCTTTGTCTTTTTTGTAAAAGAAAAATCTGTACTCTCACACACACTCCTGTAACATAAGCTGAGGTCATTGATTTTAACAAGACAAAATGTGAAAAAGGCTCTGGATCACTTTCATGGACACGTGTGTGTATAACATTCAGCACCCCAGACTTCTTCTACAAACATTTGTGAAAGAACGGGTGGCTCAGTGAACTCTTATGGGTACTGTGATAGGATGCCATCTGTGCGCCAAGATTTGCTTGTTACTAAATCGTCAACAGTCCACTGTTAGTGGTACCATAATAAAGTGACAGTGATAGGAATGACGGCTGCTAAGCCACAAAGAGGTAGAACATGTAGTTGAGGAGCATTGAGTGTAGAGGTTGGTCATTTTCTGCAGAGTCATTAGCTACAGACCAGCAAGCTGCATGTGACCTTCAGATTAGCTCAATAACAGAGTAAAGAAAGCTTGATGGAATGAGTTTCCATGGCTGAGCGGACAAATCCAAGAGCTTTCATCAGCTTTGAAAGGAGTGGGTTAAAAGACGCCACCATTGGACACAAGAGCAATACTGATTTCTACTGTTCTCCAGTTTTGCATTGCATTACATTGAAATGACTGCTGTCATTTCAGCTTTTAACTTTTTGAACTCTCTTTTTTCTTCAAAGAGAAGAAGAGCAGGTACACCTGGTCTGACGTCCTGTTAAATGTGACATCATCCAGGGAAGACAGATCACCCGCTATTACGATCTAATGTAGAACAGATTACTAGATCAATGTGTGCTTCTGTGCTTTTTGTCTCTCTTGTTGTGTCTCTGCTCTGTCTTCTGTAACCACCAGTCAGCCGAGGCATATGACCGTTCATACTGAGCCTGGTTCTGCTGGAGGTTTTTCCTGTATAATCTGACCTAATCTGTGTAATATGATTGAATTTGACTTTGTAAAGTGCCTTGAGATGACATGTTTCATGAACTGGCGCTATATAAATAAATAAAATTGAATTGAATTGAATTGAATAGAATAGAGCAGTGGGGATGTGCTCTCTAAAGTGACAAATCATGCCTCCCTGTGTACCAATCACTGTCTGGCTTTGAGAGTTGCCAGGAGAACAGCATTTCCTGACTGTATTGTGTCCAGCATAAAGTTTGGTGCAGAGAGGACGGTGATGCTGAGGTGAGCCTGTTTTCCAGGAGTTTTGGCTCGGCCCCTCAGATCCAGTGAAGGGAACTTTAAAGGTTTCAGCATACCAAGACGTTTTGGACGATTTCATACTCCAATCTTTGTGGGAACAGGTCAACTGGCCTCTATCTGATTTACCACGACTGTTGGCAAGATCCATATAGACCTGGATGAGCTAATCTGGTGTGGTGAAGTCCTAACCTCAACCCAACAGTGAAGCTTTGTGAGAGCAGAGACTGTGAGCGAGGTCCTATGGTCCAACACAAATGTGCGCCTCGGGGAATGATCAATAATTCCCAATAAACCCTATGGATTAAGAGTGGGATGTCAGTCAAGTTTATGGGTGGGTGTTTGTCTGTGTAGACAGATGGGTCAATACTTCTAGCATTGGCTAGGCTATTATAGGGTGTGTGTTATAGGCATAGATTTTTCTTTAAGAAGACCACAAACGCAAAGAGTCAATCTAGCAAATGGCTGGTCCTTTGAAGCCAAGGACTTCTTGAAGTGAGGTAATACCAAGAAATCATCACTGCTGCTGTTTTTTCAGACCTTATCATCCCTGAAAAGGATGTCTATCTTTAATAGACTCAGCACTTTGAATTGTCTTGTTACTGAAAAGAGCTTTATAAATAAACTTGCCTTGCCTAATATACTAATGTAACTATAATTCAGCTTTGATAGCTGGTCCAATTGTTGTTCACATTTCAAGTATAAAGTTAAGAAAACTCAAAAAACTCCAAATACTTTAGGTAAATATTTAAACTGTTTGCTTTTTCAGGCGCACTTTTAAAAAGGTCAATACTTCCTCGATAAGTGCAGTTTAAGTTTAATGCTAGAATCAACTAGAAATTAGCTGAGAGCTGCAGGGAACACCCTTGTTTCATCCTGCGCTTCAAACAGTTCCTCTAAGAAAAATAGTTATGCTGCTTATATCTGGATTTATCTGGAAAATGTAAATATATATAATATATAAATATGTAACACAAAATAAGGAGTTGGCTAAAATCTTTTAAAATAGAGACACCATGGGGTTTTGATTTGAAGAGAGCCCGTCTGTCACTGTCGGCTTTCGAGGTACTTTATCAGCCCTGCTGCACAGCAAATCCATTGGGTAAATAAGGTCACCAACCTGACTTAAACTTCATGTAAACTGTGCAGAATACCACCACAAGCGTGCAGTGACAGCTGAAAGGAGCGGCGCCAGAGCGAGGGATTTACTTGCTCAGACCGACCCTGAAAAGGGGACGGGATCCTTTACTCGTATAATCTGTGCATGTTTTCAAAACTAAGCACTCCGCGTTCCACAGGAGGGTCTTTGTGAGTGTGACAGATCACAATAATGCACAGTGGACCTCCTGTACAAACACGAAAACATCTGTTCAGTGTAAACTAACTGCATGCAGAAAACACCCTATTTAGTTCATTGTATTTAGGCCATTTTGGGAGTTTTTTTTTTTTCCAACTATGTCCACAGCAGAACTGAAAAGCCAGGTCACTTTGTCTGCATCTACAGGGCCCTTCTTTACAAAACATCACAGCAGTTTGTGCAACGTAATGCTCCAGAGATCCATAGCAGTCCCGTCAGTTTATACTTAATATGGAATTAATTAATAATAAATAATCCTCCCATTTTAAGGACAATAACCTAAGTATGGTTCAGTTATTGTTATTTTTGTTATTTATTTTTATTTAAAAGGGGGTTCTGATAGCTGGCTTCACTGTTGCCCTCATTCCAGGCATTAAGCAAACTACTGAATATTTAATATTCAAAAATAAATATTTAAGTTGCTGTAACTGTTCCTGTTAAATCTGAGTCAAATCCTGATCAGCGCCTTTCTAATAAAGCGGTATTAATGAGAAAATTAAAAATAAAATAAAAACTCCACCAGTCCAAGTATGAAAGCTTTGGTACCACAGTGACTACCTATTATCTTATGTACGTCTCATGCAAACACAGGCCAGCAGTCGCTTAATTAGTCAACTTTTTAGCTGAAAAGGTTAAATACTATAAAAAAAGAAAATTACAAAGCTCCACAAAATTCACATTAAATCATCATCCGCACTTACAAAGCTGACATTTGTGCATTATTAATGACATTTTCATGTATCAAAGATGTTGGTAATTCTTGTGTCAGCATGCAACATGCCAGCCTGTCAAAGAACTGCGGGGATGAACGATGCAAACAGCTGCAGAGCCTATAGGAGGCTTTGCTTCGCAGCCACAGAGCTCACACAGTCAGCGTAGAGCCCACCTACCTCCACACATCTGTCTCTGGGTTGGTCCGTGCGACGTGAAACCAGATCCGGACTCCGGTGATAAGCCACAGACAGGTAAGGTGACCGGTGGCTGCAAAGCTACACTGGCTCCGTCAGGCACACGAATGGGAACCACCATCTGACTGGTGTACTTTCCGCAAATCAGCACATTCCCCTAAACGTCGATGAAAAAGAGGAAGCGCTCCCCACTCCGAGCACCCTCCCCCTGCCTCACTCAGCTGTGTCGCCCACAGCCTCAACTCTGCCTTTGAATATGTCCCATTATGTCCATCTCTACCATTTTCACCATTAGTTGTCCCCGCGCCCTCAAACATGCCTTTGCCCCTGTCTGTGGTCAGCGGCTTTAGCTGCTGTGATGCCTGCGGCTCAGTTGGGACATATTTGGAGTCCGCGCGTTGCAGCCTTGCAAGGTCACCAATTGTTTTACCCTCTTTTCTTTCCTCTTTAGGGCACATGGTGTGGCCGAGGGGGAAATCTGAGCTCTCAAGCAGCTAGCGAGAGCACACTCTGAAATGCACCCATCTAGCCATACCTTTAAATCTAATGGAAACAAGAATTTATGTCCTGCTTTAAGTAGAAGTTGGCAACAATATATAACATATTAGGAAGAATGAGCCCCTAAAAAATAAAAACAATCTCTTTTGCGGATAATAATCCAGGGTGAAATAAATCACAGACTTCTAACTTATGAAAACAAATATTTGCTGCCAGGCACAAACGTTCTTGCATTAAAAACAGTTATGCAATCCTTGGCAGCGAAGCTCAATGACGGGCCGGCTATCCGAAGAAAAAAAGCCAGCAGAGAGGTCCATCCGGCCGCGGCAGCCTCGGCGGGACACCTGACGAGGAACGAGCCCCCATCTGCCTTAATTTGTTTTCCTTCCCTCCACTTATGACCCACACAGGAATTTGTTTATTTGTCTCAAATTGTCTCCCATTGTTTAATTTCTTGGTTCTCTGGATTCAAGTTCCACATAGAAGAATGGTTGAATTATAAAAAAAATAAAAATGGTCTGGATCAATCTGATGTGTTCACGCAGAAGAAAGCGTTCAAAAGGAGGTACCCTGAAATAAGGCCTTGCTAATTGTTTTTTTCGTGGAGCTGTCCCTGCCCTGAAGTGTCTCGGCCAACAGATGGTGCTGCTGTGCAGTGCAACGCACAAGGACTGGCTCAGGCTTTCAGGATGTACAGTATGACTGATCGAATGGACTGAAAGGAGGCAGGAAAACACGGCAGCGTAAAACAGAGCAGAACTGGGAGGAGAGAGAGCAAAAAAAAAAAAAATGAGGTGGATATTTGTTTATTTCACAGAGGAGCTCATTTAAACTTCAGCGACTTGTGTTTCATTCCAAATCACCAGACAGGTTTATTTCCTTTAGTTAATTAGTAAAAAGTAATTCCTCAATTTAAAGCCCACATCGGACAAAGCGGCCTGTTTATTGTCTGAGGAATACGTAAACCCATTAATACAAACAAGTATTAGGCATGGTAAAGCAAAGTATAAGAGCCGTTGTGCAGAATGAATGAGCAACGGGGTGTCTGTGAGGAGGCATCGTTTGACTGCGGGAACCTGAATGATGCAGGTATTTGCATCTCTGTGGATAAAGGCTCATTGACTGGGAGCAGGATTTATCACAACTGCACGTGCTCAAATCCTCGGCTAGTTGTCAAGGCAACAGCTACAGCAGACAGATATAAAAAAGAGCTCCTACCGTACACCCTGAGCGGCAGATACAGACATGTTGATATGCATGCACACACAAAGCAGCAGCCGTCCACACACACAGCCTCCAGCAGTAAATCCAGTAAGGATAAACATTTAAGTTTAATGACTGTTTACCAGTCAAAGTCTCAGCCCGCCCCCCGGCTGCTTCACTCTAAAGAGCAGACAAGTGCTATTTTCCCAAGTAATGAGCCCACACAATGCAAGTCAGAAAGAAATACAGCTGATCTAATATGAATCTACTGAAAACATTCAATTCTGCTTTTAAAATCGGCCTCGACTACGTAAAATGGCGGCAGAATTCTGTTGCGTAGCATCGACAATGTCCTGCATGTATGCATAGCTCTTAAACTTTGTGACAAACCATCACATAGAAGTGAAAGTAAAAGAAATTCATGGTTTTCAAAATTGTTTACAAATCACATAGGTGAGGCACACATACACTTGCTGTCCCCTTTACTCTGACAACCGTCAATAATATCCAGTCCAAACAATTGATTCAGAAAAGTCACCTAATTAGTAAATAGTAAATATAGTAGTTGGAGGATTATGAATATTTTTTCTAAAGAGCTCTCTTCACACACTTTTCTTGGAGACCATTAGTGAAGAAACGGTCCCCACGAAGGCCAAGGAACACAACAGACAGGTCAGGCTCAAAGTCTTGGAGAAGTTTAAACCAGAGACGTTTTCAAAACAATATCCAAAGCTGCTAAATTCATCATCTAAAAATCAAGAGTGTGGTGGAGCTGTGAATGTCCGTCCACCTGAACTGAATGTAACAGCAAGTCACACATTTCAGATTATTATTTGTAAATTGAGAAATACAAAATTTTAAATCATCTTAAATCTTTTTGTTCCAATCAACAATTATGCGTTTCGTAATGTTGATCTATCACATAAAGGTTTGTGGTTGCAACATGAAAAAGAAATGTGACAAATCTCTCAAGGGGTGTGAATACTTTAACAAGGCAAAGTACGGTACACAGAACTGAAAACTATGACTTTTTAATGTTACGATCACTGACAAACACTTTTTATATACATTTGTTCTCCATTCCAGGTGGAGATGCAGCTGAAAGGCCCCATGAAGGAGCCCTCCGTTTATTAGGGGGAGAAAAAAACCATAAAGCAAAGTGGAATGGCTTTTGTGGCATTATTGCAGACACCAATCACCTGACTCTGCTTCTCTTTGAGCCTTTCTGACACAAATCAAAACGTGCCAAATAACGAGGGACTGATTCATCACCAGAAAGAGTTGGCGAACTAAAAGCGATGACCAAAGCTGTGCTAGCTCAGTTTGATCACGGTTGAGCATCAGCTCCATTTACGCTCAGTGATGCAGGTAAAGGACAGAACCAAATAACGCCGTTTAGAAATACAAACAGTCAGTGGAAAACCTGCCTGCTCGACAACAAATCCTGCAAGATTATTATTATTTTTTTTTTTGGATTAACCGTATTTTTGCAAATCATCAATCAAACAACTACTACACATACATTGAGTTTGCATAAATGCACCTCATTATGCATAATAACAAATGGCACAGAGCCAAAAGGTGCAGAGTGTCTATAAAAGCTGCAGTGCAGCAGCATGAGCTCATCATTCTTCTCTACAACCCCCCCCCCCCTCCACACACACACACACACACACACACACACACATTCACCCCCCCCCCCCATCTCAAGCCCTCTGCTTGCTCGCCATTACATAAGTTAATGCAGCAACCAGCCTCATTATCCTGCAAGCAGGCACAGGGAAGATGCAAAACAAATTTGTCATCAACAGTAAAATAACAGCAAAAAAATAATTTAAAAAATACACAAAAAGCTTTCAGAAAGAGACGGCGCATCTGAGCTGTTACAGTCCACTGATCAAAACGAAACAGCACAGAGGAGAGGCAAAATATAGTTTTGCTTCCCTTTAATCACACAGTCTGTCTGCAAATAAGGCGACACAGGGGGATAAAACAGAAAGATGCCAATATGTCCTGATGAATTATTTCGATTCATGGGCATTCTTCTGATCAGACGCGTCGTTGAAGAGAACAGAAAAAGAAAAAAAAAGGAACATGGAATAAAAAATGCGCTCCGTTGAAAGGGTGGCGTTCTTGTGCATGGAGGTAAACAAACAAGCCTTCTCAGATGATTAGCATTTCAAAAGCTTCCCAGCTTAAACATGCACCAGAAGCGGCGTTCCCAAATACGTTCTCCCATCATGTTTTAGCCTTGCAGTCATGAAAGGAGAAGACACAGTGAGAGATGTAGTATATTTCTATGCATCTCTCTTGCATGCACGCTTTACAGGTGCTAATGGTTACAAATTATTTAAAGAAAATAATGACTCTCAAATAAGATTAATAAAGGAAAGAGATACACCTCTCGCACTCTGCCTGCGTCCCTTTGGGAGAGACATTCGTATAAATTATTCAGTGGTATGAAGACAGAGACAGCAACTTAAGCATGGATCACAAAAAAGGCGGCCGCGATAGGTCTGGTAAAAGTGACACATCTGTGACAAAAATCTATGAAAAGCAGATCGTTTTCTAACTAGTAAAAAAACAACATGTAAGCACGCCTGCATCGGACTGATAGCGACACTCTTTGGTGTGGAAGTTGTTCCTCAGCGAAGAAGACTCTTAACTTAGCGATTATCAGCATTAGTGAAGTTTTAAAAATCAAGTCAGATATGGAGACTGTTTTACTTGCAAAGCCGGCCTCGCTAACTAACAATATAGGATCCTGAACTCCGTAAACATATTGTGTTTGCTTTAAAATCAAAGTAAAGTGTGATATTGTCTGTTCGACTATAAATATTGGCTGCTCCTACCTTGAAGGCTATTATTTAAGCTGTTCTTATTTATTCTCATTTTATAGTTCTAAAAAAAAAAAAAAAAATCCTAATCAGCTAAAATTGGTGTTGTGAGGTGAAAGCTACAAAAACCAGAGCTAGAATAAAACAAATATATCACAATAAAGGTAATTTCTATTCATGTGGGTACACCAAAGTACACAGAGAAATTATTGTTTCCCAGATAACAGAATGCACATAAAAAAAAACTACTCGTTGCATGTTATAGTTGTATCACTTAATGTACAGTATTGCTTTGCAGTCTAAGAGTTTTACACATTCACTATTTTCGAGGGGAAAATATTAACAATATCCTAAAATTAGCCACAAAGACCTGAAATTAGCGACGCATCTTCAGTTCTCAGGCCTGTTTACTGAGACAAAGTTACTGAAATGGTAACCTCTAGTCCAGGAGACTAGAGGTTACGCTGAAGCATAAACATAAAAGCGATGTTTAACAACAACTGAGAGGGAAATATGCTGAATCAAATATAAATGCCCATATCTGGGGTTATGGCCTGGCATTATGCACTAATGTTTCGGACTTTGGCTCCAATTTGAAGCGCGCAGATGCACCAGATTTGATACGATTAACAGCAAACGGTACAGGAAGAAAACTGGCCAACTTTTCAGTCATGTCAAACTGGAGTCTGATCAACATCAACGGAATATTTCAGAGCTGAACACGGCCTCCATCCGAGACACGTCTCAGCTTTTCCACCTCAGAGGCTTTCTCTCTCTCTCTCTCTCCCCCCCCTTTCCACTCACCACAGTGGAGCTCCGAGTTGGCAGGTTGGTACATTTCCATTACGAACAGTTCCTCTTAAACCTCTCCCAAAGAATGATTAAGTTGTTTTAAAGCCCATACACCGCAGAAAAGCAACTAACACAGGGTCAAAGTCTGCTCTCGTTTTATTTTTAATCAAGTTATACTCTGTTTAGATCACAGCTAAGTTTCTTTACCTTTCACGAAGCGCTGCGAGTCTGCCAGGAGGCGTTTTATCATCCCTGTTCTTGTCAGAGTTTCTTTCTGCTGCTCAGTTCCTTGGATATCCACAACGGGACGAGCTGGCACCGTTGAATAAGTAATGCTCTCGTCATCTTGAAACCCAACACTGGCTCATGTTTTTGTCACCGAGCCGAATGAAGCACCCAGATCACATATACCCCCGGTGTCTAAAGTGTCACAGCTAAAGGTTTCATGATGTATTCATGCATACCAGTGCCTAGCCCTGTTATTGTAATATGTCAGCCACCTATAACAGGAAAATATTTCCACTTACCTTCAGTCGACACTGGCCGTATCGTTATTCATGTAGTGTTTATTCTTCCAACTTTGCCATTACTATTTATGGAATCCAAAACTAAGTGTCAGTGGTTCCTGAGATTTGGTTTAGTTTTATAATCCATAAGCGGCAGCCAGTTTGGATTCACCAAATCTGTGGCAACGTTGACAGTGTCTAGATAAACTTCCCATTTAGCAACTGTGCATCACAAAGAGGAATAAATAGATTTCTATTAGCTCCCACTGTAATAAAAGGCTTTTATTTTTACTCTGTTCTTGTCTCCTCTTACAAACAAAGACAAATAAGAGGGAGCTCCTCTAAATCTAAGGCCACTGCCATCAACCAGTAGAAGGCGGCCTTCCCTCTCCAGGTCAATGGACAATCTCTGCCTCAAGTGGAGGGGTTTATTAGAATTATCTTGGCATCTTGCCTTCCTCATGAGGGATGGTAGTATCAATCAGTACATGGACAGATGGATCGGGGCTTTTTCTGCAGTAATGCAGTCGCTGCTCCAGTCTGTCAAGGTGAAAACAGCTGAGCCAAAAATCAAAGGCCTTACTAGTCTGTCTACATTCCAACACTCACCTATGGTCAAGAAATATCAATTACGACTGAAAGATGGAGATCACAGATAAAAGTGGCTGAAATGAGCTTTCTTTGCAGGATGTGGCTGGACTCAGCCTTACAGACAGGACGAGGATTCCTGTCGTCCGGGGGAAAGCACAGAGCAGAGTTGTTGTTCCTCCGCATCAAGAGGAATCAGCTGAGGTCGACGCAAGGATGGATTTGCTGAAAGATCTTTTTTTTTTTTTTTTTTTTTTGTTTCCTTTCCTCATTAATAGAAACCATATCGAAACAATCTAAAGATATTCAAATAGAATCAAACTCCTTGGTAGCTATTAGACAGCCACCACTTCAGGAAAACATTAAATTACAATGCTGTTGCAAATATTGCAAATACAATACTGTTTATGATTAAACGTCATCGACAGGACACTTTTCTTTCTTTACAACCTGTCCTCCCCACGCTCCACGGGATCAAGCATCTCAATCGATAAAGAAATACTCTTGGTAGGAACATTAAGGGAAGTTGGACTCAAATCAACTGGATAAATGTCTATAATAGATTTAGAGTGAGCATGTGAAATTAGAAAAAAAAAATATCCTGCCATATATTTCATACATGCTTCAGTGATTATAATAATGCGTGCACTACTACTGTGATTACAATTCAATTGAATTTGCAGCTCTGATATACAGTTTACACAGCACAAACAAATAATTTACTTACCTTAACGACAGCAACGTCATTTCAGGACCAAACAAAATTTTGTCTGAAATTCTTTTTCATTAATATTCATTTATTTATTTCTATAATATACTGTTAACAATAGGCTTTTGTTGTGTCCTCTGGTTTTTAGGGATTTTTGGGTTTTTCTTGGTGACTGAAGATTTTCATAAGTAGCAATAAGTACAAAAAATAAAAAAAGTATTTAAAGAGACACAATAGACACAAAAGCCAGGCATCCCAACATTCATACTTAACCTTAGATTTATCATATGGGTGGAGGGCACCAGAGTACCAGGAGAAAACGCAGGCATGCACAGAGAGAATATACAAACTCACAGGCTGGGATCTGAAACCAGAACTTTCTTGTTGCAAAGCAAAATCACCCCCCCCCCCTCCCAATCTCATTGGTTTGGTGCCGCTCCAAACTGTTTTTGTTTTGTTTTTTTCTGAATGGGTTTACAGAACAATTGTGGGTTTTGTCTTTCATGGCTGAGAAAGCAACAAATCAAATGTCATCACATTGTTTAGTTGAGTCAAAGGCTGTTTTGGATACTTTTCTATGTATCAGATAACTGATGACCGGTAAAAGGTAATCAATGGAGAAGATTGTCAAGAAAACAACAAAATAAATGTTTAAAAAAAAAAATCGAAATAGGACATTTTACCCGACAGCGACAATATGAACATTTACAGTGATGAAATATATTGTTTCTGTACGTTTCATCCAGAATCATCAAACCCCTGTAAACTAAGATGACTAGGATGATTTCGCCGACATGAGGTTGATTGTCTCAAACCATTTTCCTTAAATGTTTAATTAATTGCTACAAGCCTATTTGTAATTAGGTTTGTAGAATAACCAATCACGGTGATGCATTTGCCCTTCTAAAGCTGAGAATCAGTAGAGGCCTCGGACTGAAAGAAATGCTGATATTTTAGTCCAAGAGAGTTGATTCCTTATATTTGCTTAATTAAATACATTTTGGGGCGACCTCATAGTGAGTTAATCATTGCACATATCAGAATTAAAAACCACTCTGCATGTGTCCTTTATTCATCAGTAATAATAGATTATTGGATCCAAGCTGAAAATAAATACTTACAGACATTGTTTGAGATACAACTCGCACAGATTAACATCATTTGAAGCTATATTTTTATGCTCTGGTTTAATTTTGAACATGGATGCAAACAAAAAGGCATATTTCAAATAACAAAAGAAAAAAAGGTTATTAAATGGTATAATCTGGATTTAGCAAAAAAAAAAAAGAATGTCACACAGAGGAAGGAAGGGCTTTTCTTCATAACTACTGGTTTCCCAGCTACTTTAAAAAGATTTTATGACAGAGATCATCTTGGATGTAGTCCTCTATGTCATGACAAAGATAACTGTAATAAGGCTTTAAAAAGACAATAAAGAAAAGGCAGATTATTTTTTCTAGTCTTCACAGTCAAAGATGTGTCCTTGACAGAGAAAAGTACCAGGAAAGACCTTGAACATTTCCTCCCTGCCTCTTTTAGCTGGCTGATAATATATTTCCAATGGCTTTAGAGAGGAAACCACCAAGCTTGTGAGCATATGGACAGGAATGTTACTTGATCAGAAATATCTGCACTAACTGCTGCGGTCAGTCCAAAAAAAAACAACCAGCACTCCGACCGCAGGCCACTACCATTCACACTCCTCTCCACCATATGGTCTCCTACCTTATAGTCCGACTGGCAATGCAGTACTTCCACATCTTGTTCCATATGACGGTGACATCAGCACGGGCATCAGAAAAACACATACACGGCACCGAAGGCAGGTTACAGAAAAAAAAAGAAAAAAAGTCTTAAACTGCGGCGACTGTTCCCCCCCTAAAAGCAGCAGAAGAAGAAAAAAAGTCTGCGCAAACTGCTTCCTCGACCACAAATTACACCCCACATGCTTCACTTTCCATAGACGAAGCCACAGTGAGATTCGTTCTTTCACTGCAAAAAAGTTGCTCTGTCTGTGCCTTTCCGAAGCCCTCCCTGACCCACTTTATGCTGGGCTCAGAGTCGCAGCTCTTGCAATCTGCCTGATGACCAAGTAAGGTAAAGGATCAGTACGTAAAGAAGAAGAAAGAAAGAAAGAAAGAAAGAAAAAAAATATCATCCCTCTTCTTAACAAAAGCTCTCCACCCACATTGACCCAAACACCAGTCCTCTTTCTCCCCTCTGCAGACACTCCTTCCTTATTGTTCGGGCCAATGCAATCTTTCCCTCGGCTGGTGCTTCCAGGATGCTTGGTTCCCAGCGGTGATGGGCAAGCCCTAAATTCATGTTCCCTTTTTTTTTTTTTTAAGGTAAAAACTTTAAAACAAAAGACAAAGCACAATAAACTTTGACTCTCCATGTGTATGGTTATCCCTGGGCCCGGGTCCAACAATCACTCCGTTCTCAACAGGAAGGCCATGCGGGCGGGAGGGTGAGCCCCAGTTCAGCAGCTGGGAGAGGCTGTTTTAAGTTACTTCTCCAACCTGGCTCAAACAGCCCAGTCCGAGACCCAGAAAACGCTGCGCTAAAGCCAAAGCAATGTAATGAGTTACGCCCAGTGACCAAAATATTCCAGTTGCTGCAGAATCAAACGCATAATGAGCTGTTAAGATTGCATGGAGAAAAAAAACAACAAATAATCCAGAGAGAACTGAGTCAGAGTCTGAGATCAGATGTGTCCAAAGTCAAACTTATTTAGGAGTATGTTGTAAAAACAGCAGCTTTTCATGCATACAACACTTTGGTGCATTGTATGCATGAAAGGTCAAGGCATATGCAAATGAATGGAGACAATAAGAGAATGGAGGTAAAACAGCACAGTAATATAACAGAATTAAACAGTACATCAGGGGAGGGAAATTATTCTCCCCGTGTGAGCAACTCTGGCTGTTGCCGAGGACCAAACCACTCGTTGAATTCAATTATTCCAAGCATAATTGAAAATCTTTAATAATAAACCAAAAACAGCATCTACTTTCAACAGCGTACTTTGCATCCTGTTGAAAGTATGGAATCCACAATACAGGCCACAATACAGGCCACGGAAACTTTATATTTACTTAATAAATAATATTCTTTTTAAAAAACAACTGCAATTGTGCTGAGACGTTGCCTTTAAAGTATAAACAAATTTAAAATAAAGCAACATAATAAGATTCATACATTCATTCATTAACATTTTATACAGCTTTGATTTAAAATGTACATCTAAAGGGTTGAATGTGATTCACAGTTTGCGAAAAATCTACACCCAAATATAAAATAAAACGTTTACTAAAAGAGTTTAATTTAAAGTTATGTTCTGAGATCCACTGTGCAACCAGCCTCCACTGCAGCCTCAGCTGTCTATATAGCAGCTCTGTAATATAATGTTACAAAGCAACACTAAATGCTAAATTAAAACTATTGGAAATTATTTTTCTCAGTAGGTATTGAATCTCAGTTATTGGGACTGGACCAGAACCCAAAAATCACTGATCAAAGAATGAAGATATCTAAGGTTAAGGCGACCCAGTGAAAAGAAGACAGGACAGGTGAGATGAGATGAGGCCTGTTCGAAGTCAAGCCACAACGTTTTAGACAAATTGAAATTATTTCCCCAAAGTTTTCAGGTTTTAGGGTAAAAAAGAAATACTGAAATAAAAGTGTGTTGACATACTAGCTGGGTTTTTCATGTGTAGAATATCAGCTTTATTTTCATTTATACTGTGAGTGACAGCTATGATATCAAAGCGTTTAGACAACCCAGTGAGATATTCAGAGGAGCCACAGGGTTCTCGATGACAGGGAGACAGGTTATCAGCTTAACTGTGGAAAGAAAAATTATAAAGGAGGAGGGAGGATTTAGAGAGAAAATGAAAGTGGAACGGGAATGGAGCCTTGTGGGACTCCACACTTGGTGTAGATGCTGTGTCTCAATTTAACAATAAAGGCTTGTACGCTTAAGTAGGGTATGCAATGTAAGCTATTTGTAGAGCAGCTCCTCCTACTCAAGCTGCAATCGACAGACAATAACAAGATCAAAAGCTGTGTGGAAAACAAAATTAAATTAACTATTCACAGAATGGGAGAAAATCCATATGAGCTCAAATAAAATAGTAAAGATATTATTTTAAATTCAGAGAATCAATACTGCACCTACAGACAGGGGATTCCCTGCAGGCTGAAAGCTAAAGCCGAATTATTAATAAATCCTGGACACTGTATCTTGACTATTTTCAGAAAGCTAGTTCATGAGAAATCAACAGTATGTGTTTGAACTACGTGGGAACGGATTAGCATACAGACAGAAGGCAGCATCTGATTTCCAACATATTTCACACCGCAGCTCGCCTCCGTTTCTGACATCAAACATCTGCATGTTGGGGAGAGCTCACAGAGGAAACATCAGCAAATATATACAGTTAGAAGTCTTAAACGTAGCAGAGAGAAAATGGGCAAAAAAAAACCAAAAAAAAAAAAAAAACCAGAAGTGTTGCATATTATTTGGTTTGAGAAGAAACCAACATTTTCGGTCATCTGAGATTGAAACTTGCAACATAAACACAAAACTTTAGAACCCACATTTCCCCCAATACTTTCACCCATTTTCCAGTTTTACATCTTCTACACACACTTGTAGTTGAAGACTTTGTACAAAAAATAAATTAATAACTAAATAAAGCATCTTATTTTGAGAATGTAAATCTACAGAATCTGGAAGATCCCATTCTTTTGTTGTACACATGGCAACAAACTCAGAAAGTGTAAAAAGAATAATAATATTGAGTTTTGTTAAAAAAAAAAAAAAAAAACAATTCTGAACTTTTTTCCAGTGTGACTTTTGCAGATAATATTTACAGACTGAAACGCTGGCAAAAGATGTGGAAATCAGCGCAGCATGACGATGTGATTTGCATGTCAAATTTAGAAAGATTAAAAAAAAAGGCAAATTTAATGTAAGGTGCAAGGATAAGATTAAAAAACGGTGATCTGATTATCCACCAGGTGAGAGGTGAGCATAAGAGGGTCTTAAAGAGACAGCTTTAAATACACTCTGCTCAATGCAGAACACACACAGAAAACAAAAAAGGTATTTCGCTTCATGTTTGGGAAAAAAAAAAAAGCCTAAACCAGATTAACTCACACACTGATAAAAGCCTGATGAAGTAATCGCACTCTTGTTTGAAGTGATTTCGTGTAGGAGGCATTTTGGAAGAGGCAGAAACAGTGACAGGCTAACAAACAAAATGCAACACAGCAGAAAAGGCAAATATGATAGCCGCACGTGACCACATTTAAACATACCTCTTGTAAAAGTTGTTGTGTGGGTGCAAGCACAGCACGTGCCAATAATCCAGACAAAACGCTTTGAATTTCCACATCTTCAGGTCAGAGAATCAACAGGGTAGCAGAGGATCCAACCACATTACAAGGCATCCCTGCAGCAGAATTACAGCAGGCGGCTCATAATTTTTTTATTAGATAGAAAATCCTGAGCGTGGACGTCAGCTCCGTCCTCCTCTCCAGCTCCAGCTTCCCCACTGCCACTGGATGACAGACTGGGAGATTTTAACCCGCCCAGAACAACCACATCAGTCCTGGACGGGTCGCGGTCTTCAGAGCCAAATAAAAAAGAAGAGAACCCGGATCAGACGTCCTCCCGGACTGATTTGGACTCAGCATGGATGTCTGGGATCCACCGCCCAGAATTAGCTGCACGTTGGCTCCTTTGGCTCTATTTTAAATCGTATCCAGGTCAGTCAGTTTGTCCTCTGTGGACGTCTCTCTGCACGTCTCGGTAAACCTCTGAGACGCGACGCTACGGCCGAAGCTCGGTACGCCTCCAGCCGGCACGGGTACCGGAATGTGTGAAAGCCCAATACAACGGGGACTTCTCCAAAACTCCCTCATCTCAGTGCGAGATAACTCAACAGGGATCCCAAACCGTGTCCCGATCTATCTGCTCCGCTGCAAGAACAAACTTTCCAGCAGGGTTTTTTTTTTTTTTTTCCCCCCCGTCCTCTCTTCAGCTTTAAACCATCCGCACCTTAAAAACACGAACCTATTCCAGCCCTTTTCCTCTGCTTTTACATGCCTTGCTCTGCGTGTCTCCCTTTCCCTGTTCCAGCTATAGCCATCCACACAGGACCTCCGAAATATGTGCCGACTCCCGTTGCTGGGCAACACTACCGTACTACTGAAGCTTCAAATGGAAGCCGAGCAGCCTGCGATTGGCCGGCCATCTCAACAAGGGAGGGGCTGCTGCAATGTTGTAGAACCACACGAGTTCATGCAGAATCTGTGGTCAAATAAACGAGCTTTTAATTCTTCACTCTTTTGTCATTTCCCAGTAAACGTCATGCAAGAGCCACAGGGAAATGGAAGTCTAATCGTCATTCTTGCACAGTAATAAGGGTAATTATATATTGGGGACTTAGATGCCACCATTTCAAACCCAGACCACCTCACAGTGCATCTTCATCAGACACACATTCCAAAGTGCTTCAGCGTTTAGCACTGCTTCACTGCCCTCTTTTCCGGCTAAAGGTTGTTTTTTTTTTTTTGTTGCATTCGAACATGAGCAAAGTGCTGTTCTGTCTCTGCCTGGGATGCAGTGCGATGCTGCAGTGCCACTCTGACCCAGCAGCCGTGGGAAACGGGGATGGATGGAGGGCCTCTCATCAATATTCAGCCACTCTCTGTGTCCCCGGACACACTGAGAATCGCATGGATCTACACAGATGAGCTACACAAACCAGAGGAAGACAAACAGACATTAATGTGTGTGTCTTTATGTAACTGCTAGTTCGATCTGTTGGGCCTGACGAGCGGATCACCAAATGAGTCTTTACCATACAGCTCCTCGTAAAACTTGGGAAACACGTATTAAAACAACGGCAAAACGCTCTTGTCTCACGACAGTAGGGACACAATAAGATCTGATGGTATTCAGATTTCTTTAGTTAAAGTGAAATCTGTCTCAGGAAGTGCTATCTCTTTGCTGTCAGTGTATGACTTTGCCGGGTGAATTGAGTGTAGCCATTATCATGAGCGCCCGGATATGAAGGTGAGTGCTTTAAGTTCAAGAACATGAATCTATAACTATGATATAAAGCAAGTAGTTCCTGAGTTGCCCCACCGGGTTGACACAGTTGGCAGTAACTCGTCAGGCTGACAGCATCAAGCTAACCGTAAACCACCGTTTTATTGGAATAAAGTTTGTGTGACAAGCATTATTACATGTAAACAGCCTCTGGCATGGCAAAGACAGATAAAAAAAAAAAAAAAAAACGTGTGGGAAAAGGGCTGGGCGACACGGCTTAGAAATAAAATCTCTAAAATCTTTTATTTTACCAAAATCCGATTAATCGATTTTTTTTTCTCCTTTTCATTTCACAAAAAATTATTAAAGAGATAATTTTAAAGGGTGTGTGTAACTATTCTGGCTTTTAATTAGCAAAAATCAAGTATTGCTTTCATAAATACATATTCTGGCAAAGTCTAATAACCTCACATCAAAAATGAAAGCGTTCTCATAACTTAGAATTAGTAGTTTATAAATACGTAGGTGGCGGTGCACCCACTGGGTTAGGGTTTCAGTAGACAAAGGGTGACAAACTTGTTAACCATACGCGTTGTCCCTATCTGTCTTCTATATAAAGACGTGCTGTCGGTGGTGGTGGAGTAGAAACAAGCAAAGACGACCGTAGATCATTCTATTTGCCATTTTCTGTAGAAATGAAGACCATCAATACTCTTTGATATCAGCCAGTTCCCTTTCCACAGGGCAGCAGCACGAGCGGGTCTCTTTCTCTTGTTTATAGTTGGTGAAGATTCTCAGTCATCCAGATCATGGTCATTCCAAAAAAAAGTAAAAAACAAAGCAACTGGACTTGTTTTCCGTAGTTGAAGACAATTCGCTTCCTCTCCAGGAAGCTTTCTCAATTCAAAAAGTCTGGAGTAATGTGCAGTACCAAGCTTTATACTACTGCCTAACAAAGGCCTTGTAATGGCTTAGACAACATGCAAATTCAACCGAAACAGGTCCACCCCTTGTTTATAGTTGCTTATTTTAGAGCCCAAATAAGTAACTGCAGCCCAAAAAACCATGACTCACGTAATTTACAATCAACTTTAAAAAAAAATATCAAGCAGACTTGGCACAGTGCCAAAAACCATATCACACGACAACCGTAGCTATTAGCAGTAGCTTGGTACCAAATACATGGAGGACAAGTTGACATTGTCATATTTATGACACTCCACGGCTTCTGTAGTAGTTATAAGGTGATTGACGACGAGGTCGTTCGTAATTCCTTTAACGCACCAATAGATGGTGCGCACAAGTGTGTAAATCTAACACACTGGGGCTTTAAAAATAAGCTTTTATGTCAATCATTTCATCTGAGAGCTAAGCTGAATTCAAAGTGCTGTGAAACCCTGCCATTGTAAACAATGAAAATATATATAAAAAAACATTTGCTGCTAGTGGTATTACACAATGAGATAAGAACAGGCTTCACTTCAGTGTAACTTCAAACTAACGTAAAAAAAAAGAAGAAGTAAAATGGTGAATTGAACTGCCTCATATTATGGTTAAAAAAGTTTCCTCTTTACAATATTGTGACAATATATTTTCGTAAACAAATATTCAGCATTGTGTGCTAATCTCTTCATTGAAGCCCACTGAGTGCATTGGCAAATTAAATCTGGATTTTCCAAAAATGAAATCTTAAAAAATTGTGATTAAATCAATTAATTGCCCAGCCCTATGCGGGAATACCAGATTTTACACTTTAAATCAGAAAATATAATCATAGCTGTGCCTTCATCTTAGCGCCACACATTATCAGGGGTTGGTTCCGGTAATATTGTTGGTAAATATATTATGTAGCTGACCAAACATATTTTGTGGGACCAGGTTGTTCTTTCACCCATGCAGGTGCAACATTGTTCAGGTTAAACTATATTTTAATTCAATATTAATATGGTGCTTTTTATGCTTATAAATACGTCTAGTTTGAGAATAGGGTAAGGAATGGAGAAAGCAGGAGGTCATATACTGATGAATTATTAGTTATCATAAAAGGACTCCAACTCGTATCGCCTATAGAGCACATTCTATACACGGCTGTAGCAGTATAGTAGTACTATAATTAAATCTACACTTTTAAATTTAAATTCCAATTACTAACCATATTATGTGACCACAGTATTGTTTTTTTCATCAAAACGCAGCTCTGGGCCCATATGTGAGCCGAAGATCACAAAGTATTGAATGTGGCTTTATGTTGGACTTTCTAACGACACAACAAAGACTTGTAATATTAATGCAGTCTATAGTCTATTTTGCTTTTTACCAGCTTATTTGATTTCTTAGATTTCCTGTACAAACAGCATTTTAACCGAGGGTCTATTTATACTTACCAGGATATAAGTTTCCAAAAATGCAACAATAGAAATCTGTCTAGAGATTTTCTGCAGCTTAAATGTTTTTTTTAAGGCTTTCGCTACGACCTATATTTTTACGTCTGAAGATCATGAGATCTTCAGACGTTTTCAATCGAAACTGACGATGAAAACAAATCACTTTTCTTTTTAGATGCCTTTTTAACACTTTGCTTCTGTTATTTGTGGTGCTTTCTTACCAGATGTCGGACCCACAATCAACCCAACAATGACATCAACAGAGCTAAGACAGATAAAAGCTTTGAGGAAACCAGAACAACTTTTAAGTGAGTTGTGTATCCTGGGTGAACAAAAGAAACGGTGTTAGACAAGACGTCAATGTGAAAATGGCAAAACGTGCTAACCATTAGCCACTAATGGCAATAAAATTGGACTAAGTTATTCGACAGGGTTTACAAATTACTTAAAACATTATTGATTTGTGAATCTTTTACTCCGTTTTGTAATCATAAAAAATAACCCCTTGTTATATTTTTCAAATTTTGCCCTTTCCGCGTGAACCCCAATATTCTTTACTTCCCACACCTTTACACCTGTTGCAGCCCTCTTTTATCTCTGTTATATCTGATTAAAAAATGGAAACCGTTCCCAAAACACTTTTACAGAATTTTTTGAGAAAACTTATCTAGTCAGACTAATAATCCATTTTACTAATTTTATATGTATTGGAAACAAATGGAGATTATTAGTAGAAACTGGATCATATTTTTGAAAAGAACAATAGTACTGGACATACAAAGGCAATGAACAAAATTAAATCACTTTAAAAAAGTGGGACCGCTTTAAATTTCCATATCAGCCCATAAAGCCCGTCAGTCTTTGTGATGAGTCACATCCTTTTAGCTCACAAAACGTTAACTTCAGAGGTGAGTGCTTGTCTAAACCCTGCAGAGTCTGTCCGTCACAAGTCAACCAGGAGTAGGAACTTTTTCCGTTTATATCACATAAAAAGAAAAGCTAATTTTCTTTTTTTTCTCTCCTTTTTGAGGTTAGCAAACGTTTGTAGAGCACAGCGGTACTTTTTTTTTTTTTGGTTTTGGTGATTCAAAATGGCAGGCATTTGTTTGAGCTGAAAGCTGCCGGTTAAATGGATATTTTTTCTCACTTCCAGCATCGCAAAGATCCACCTACACAAGTTTTTCCCACTGCAGTCTGCACCGCAGGACACACGCCCTGAGGTCGCTGTGACAAATTACTCACTACCAGTGCTTTTACATTAGACCACAAAACGCAATTAAAAAGTTTAAAGACAGATAGGAGAGATCCTCCAGGTATCGGCTTGAGGTACCTGTCAAGGCTTTTTTTAAATTATTTGTATAGAAGACAAATCTTCTTTAATGGTACCTCTTGTAGGTTTACTGTCTTTGATTTTCTCTGCCACACCTCCCGCAAGAGATTTCCTTTAACAAAAAAATTTGGATTTTCAATAATTAATATACTTCAACCTACGCATTTTTCACCCTTTACAATTATACTGTGAGTGAAAGAGAGACTGAACTGGCAGCTGCAGCGCCCAGTATGTCCATATCATGTGACCTGCTCTACAAATCACAAGAACAACTTTTCTGTAGGCTTTTTCCTCACTTTGTTAACTGCAACCACAATAAATCATGTTAGGGGATCAAATTTCAATGATTGCTATCAACACACAGTAAAACATTTTCTGAGAAATTCCCCCTCATTATTCTTGCATTTAGTGAATAAAAACATTTTCAGCTCAATCAGATTTAATATCAGACTTTTTATAGTTTAAGCTACATCATGAAGCCCACATTTTACACTCACACATTTTGAGAACATGAAAGCATCTTTCTTAAATTAAGCAACCCTATGCTGAGACCAAATTTGTCTTGCTTTTAAGAAACATAGCAGAGTCTGAACGTTATTGATGGGTGGACTAACGGCCACAGCACTTCCATGGACTATAAATCCTGATTGGGACATTCCCTAATAAATAGCAAAGAAGACACATGGAAGGCAACTGCTTCCTTCATCACCAAACAAACAGATGATAGAGAAGAAATGTCGATCATGATGCTCATAACACAGTTATGACTAAGAGGGTGGAAAATGGACACAATCTGAAACATTTGGGGAAATTTGAGAAGGCATAACCTATGAGATGCCTGTTGGGAGCTCTTAAGATGTGTTCACACCAAATGCGAGTTTCCGCCGGAATTGCCGGTGAAAACAGCCTCGCTCGCTTCACCACGTCATCAAATAAGAGGAACCTCAATGTGCTTGCCTGTTGAATTTAATAGGGCAGACCAGGATTTTACAGAGCGATTCAAGGTGCTGTATTTAACGTGGAAAGCCGAAAAACAACGGTGCCGGCATCCCTGTGGGTCCACCAGATCCTCCAGAGATGCTCCCACTTTGGGGAGTCCACAAGCTATGTCTTGATCATGGTTGCTTCCTGCAGTGCTTCCTTCTGTACAGGATCCGAAACCGTTATCCCGTTTGGGTACGGATCACCCGTACAGCAGAGGTAAGGGGCTCTGGAGCTCAGACAGGAGCAGCGGGAGAGCAGAACAAGAGGCCGGGCACAGACATCGGCTGGCCGTAACCAGCACTGGAGTTACAAGAGGAGGACGATGATGAATGATTTATCAGTCCTTTTAAGGGCTAAATTAAAAGGCCTTTTTTCAAAGCCACCCACATACCTCTAAAGAGCATTCCCCACTTCATCCCATGTCAACATAAATTTTTCTATCCTCCATTTTGACAGAAAAGAGCTTTGTCTCCGCTGCGCTCATTCACCATATGTCACAGCAATATCTAGTCTCTGATTGGTTGACGCAACACCAATTGACAGAAAGGTTCTGATTTTTTAACACCAACGAAAGTCACTGCAGGTTCCTGCTTCGCTTGTTTTGCTTTAATCATGCTGATTGCATCGCAAGTCGCTACTTTGCTCCTGAATGTACCTTTTGCATAGGGATGATATGTAAAGCACCCGCTTAGGTCGTCACATTCGTGTTCTGTGTGAATGATCCAGGCTAAAAGTACAAAAGAAATACATTTTGATAAATTTCCCTTTTTACTTCCAGCCAATGTCAGAAGCAAATATGTCTGTAACTATCAGCTGTCTGTCTATTCAGCAAAAAAAAAAAACTCAAGCTATACAAAGAGAGATTTTACCCAAACTTGGCAGTAAGGTGATATACTGCCATTGAAAAAACATTAAATTCAATTGTTAAAAAAAGGAATTCCTAGAAAAGTGGTTCCTAGAGTTTCTATAAGTAGAATGGGAGGCAGAACCTTTAGCTATCAGGTTCCTGTGGAACAAACTCCCAGTTTTGGTCCGTGAGGCAGACACCCTGTTTACTTTTAAGACCAGACTTAAAACTTTCCTTTTTGACAAAATTTATAGTTAGAGTGGCATATGTTACCCTGAGCTATCTCTATAGTTATGTTGCTATAGGCTTAGGCTACTGGAGGACATCAGGGTTTATTTTTCTTACTCTGCTGAGTTCTCCTACTGTTCTCCAATTTGCATTGTTTGTTGTTATTTCAGCATAACATTTTGTTCTCTCTGTCTTTTTTCTCTTCATACTAGGTCTGGTGCCTGGTCTGACGTTCTGTTAGCTGTGACACCATCCAGGAGGGTAGATAATCTGCCTTTACCTCGTAACATAGAAATGATTCCTGGATCAATGTGTGCTTCTCTGCTTGTTGTGTCTCTGCTCTGTCTTCTTTAACCCCTAGTAGGCCACGACAGATGACCGGTCACACTGAGCCTGGTTCTGGTTCTGCTGGAGGTTTCTTCCTGTTAAACGGAGAGTTTTCCTCTCCACTGTCGCTTCATGCTTGCTCAGTATAAGGGATTGCTGCAAAGCCATGGACAACGCAGACGAATGTCCACTGTGGCTCTACGCTCTTTCAGGAGGAGTGAATGCTGCTTGTCAAGACTTGATGCAATCTACTGAGTTTCCTCAGAAAATAAACTTTTTGACCAATCTGTCTAGATGATTTGATTGAGTTTGACTTTGTAAAGTATCTTGAACAATATGTTGTGAATGAGCACTATATAAATAAAATTTAATTGAACTGAACTGAATTGACGGAATTTTGAAATGTTTACAATGTTAGGGAAAGGTGGGTAACAGAGATCATCAAACATTGACTAACATTCAGAAATTAGGTTTGATGAACGTAACGTGGACTCAGTCAATATTACTTTACATGCAGTGTGAATAAAAAAAAACAATGTCAGGAAAGATGTAGTGAAAGTTGGTCATCAAGTGTATGACAAAGAGCTTCAGATTGTGTTTCTAAGTCAATATATATGTGAAAATGTGCTGAAAATATCAATGCCTTATTAGTTTTTTTTTCTAAAGTCTGAAATCCTCACTGTATTGAACTGCAGGCAGATCAATAGAAATGGTCCCTGTTTCATCAAAAGGCTATCATGGCTGTTCAGCCATCAATCTGAACAAATGACCTCCTTTGAAAAAAAACCCACAACACTTTGCTGCTTCATACTGCTCTATAGTGATCCAGGCTGATATTAAGGTTGGGGAGAAAAGAGAGGACACATCCCTCTGCCACTGACAAAGCCACTGATTATCTGCCCTGTGGATTTCAGGATGGCTCACTTTGGGCAAGACTCGAGCAGTCGATAAACACATCAATCGGAAATGGGATCCACTACATGGGGAGGAGGAGGCAGATAAAGAGTGAGAAGAAGAACAGGACACAAAGAATTCCCCTCAATTCCTAAAACACATTTGAACCTGATGGACAAAACGAGTAAGATCATTATTTGTTTTTCCTGACTAGATAAATGCTGATAAAGTCAAACTCTTTCAAATGTTGATATATTACTTTAAAAGCAAGGGAAACAAAAAAAGCTTGCTTGGATTATACCAATGATCCTTAATGAACCCGAGCTCATATTAATGCCGGTGTGATAAACAGAGTCTGAAAAAATGTGTTGGCAAAGTTCACCCCCTGGTGGTAGTCTGCAGCAGCTTGCATGCTTTAAAAGCTGAGGAGCCAATGAGCTGCTGATGTGATGGGAGGAATGGAGGAGACTGATGGTTTTGGGGATTTACCCTGATTATTATTATTAGAACACAAGGCTTATAGGAGCATTTAGTGAACACCATATGGGCATAATCATATTGTGTTTGTTATTCAAAAATGATCTGTTATGAGAAAGAAACTATGATGAAATTTACAAACGTCAACCTCACCAAGTGGCCATTCAGTTATACCTCTTGTGTAAGGAATAAAATCCAAATTCACGCACCCAGCAGGGTGATGCTGTTGATAACACAAGAGAGGCTTTAGAATATGCTTGCATGGTTGCGCCTCTGTTTTTCTGTGACAAGACATGCACCTTTCAGGGTTTTCTTGACCGATTCAGAGTTCAAGATTTCCTCGTGGACAGACCAATACAATTCTGATATTGACTGAATTATGTTGGTTTATTTTTTCCTAACAACCATAGAACAAAAGAGAGAAAGCTACTCTACCTTCTTTGATAGAGGTGTAGTCATTTTGAATCCAGCTATCCCCATTGTCTCTTTCATGCACCAAAGCATTTGCGCCTAACCTTTACTTGTTGTTATTAAGTGCATGAAAGCACAAAAAAAGACCAAAAATGTTTTTAGTTTTGAAAAGAAAAAAACATTTTTTGTTTAGAATTTGACTCAAACCAATCAGAGACAATTAAGAGACAACTGGCAAGTTTCAATCTCTGGTTGATAGGTAGTTCTGCTAAAGTGATCAATCACAAACTGGTGATGCGTCCGGAGTTCTCTCTCTGTTTGGTGTGACCCGAAGCCGGGATTCAAATTTAGGACCTTCTTGCTGCAATGCAATAGTGCTAACAACTGCGCCACCATGCAGCTCTTACTTGGGTCAATCTTGCAAAACGAATTACTGTACAGAGCGCACGAATACAAGCTCACACAGATCCTACAGTACAACTGTGTAGCTGTCAGCTCAAAGAGCAGCCGTGTAGAACGGAGAGAGAATGACTGAACAGAAGGCCGGTAGGGGGAAAGTAAAGAAGAATTAGAGAAGAGGATAACGACAGACTGAGACTGTCTCAGTACACCAATTACCCTGTCAGATGTAGGTCCACTTTTACAGCGCAGCACACATAGAGGAGGCTGAATCTGTCAAGGAAAAGTCAAAAGTAATACACGAAAGGCGGCAGACATACGATCTGTTTAAAATCGTGGGTCAGGCTCAAATTTCTTACAGCAGCTTTTATTTCAATTAGTGCAAATACGCCGGGAACAGTGCGCATGCTATTCCTGGGGAAAACATGGACGAATTTATTTACCATAAAAGTGTCTACTTTTATATTTACAAACCCAAATATTTACTGTATAAACCTCAAAATGATTGGAGATTTGGCTTGACTGTGGATCACTGAACTAATATTTAGCTTTATAACCCCTTTTTTTGACAGTCAACCAACTTCTGACATGCATGCCAGTCCATCTTAGAAACCGTATGTTTGATGCCACCATTCAAAGTCTTTAACTGAATTAAGGTTCAGGTATCAGGCTGGCCTTCGTTAATCTTGTTGGTCTGGAAACAAGATGATGAAGACAAAAGTCTAGACAGTTTGTGTGCAGGATGTCTGGGGTCTACAGAGATTAGCTGCCATTTTACTGACCCAAGACCTGTGCAAGTCCTAGACGGAGGGAAGGTTAGCCCTGAGATCCTCTCTGCAGAACTAATTATTCGATGCGGTTTGGACCTGTCCCGCTTGTGGATGAGCCAAACCACACAGTGATGGATGTACACAAGACAGAAAGAATGATAGGAGTGCAGAAGATGAGCAGCAGCTCCAGTGGAAGGTTGTACTTCTTGAGTGGCCGCAGGAAGTACAGTCTCTGCTGGGCCGTCTTCCAAACACTGTCAATGTTTGAGGGGACCATCTCAGGTCCTGAGAAGGAGTGGTTCTAGGAACCTGAAGCGATCCACAGCAGACACAGTGTTGTTGAGGATGGTGATGGGAGGCAGTGTGGAGGGAGTTCTCCGGATGTCCACCATCATCGATCTACTTCCTGTCTATATGCAGACTCGTCAATGTCCTGGATCAGAACCATGACAGTGGTGTCATCTGAAAACTTTAGGAGTTTCCCAGGTGGGTCCGCTGATATGCAATCATTTGTGTACAGCTTTAGAATAACATCCCTAGTATGTATGTATGTATGTATGTATGTATGTATGTATATATATATATACCAGAAACATGGATTTATTTGCTTGTTGATGTTGGACCGTTATTTTGAACACAACCGTATATGTTTGGCTCAGCAGGATGTGAGCAGGATTATAACTGAGTCAGCAGTAACACATCAATACGACGTACCATTCAAATCCTAATAGGATTATCAGGTCTCCTTATAATGCACGGGAACAAAACATACACCGAAATTTAGCAGTCATGAAAGCGACCCCATGTATGTGCAGAATATATAATTCTGACTCATCCAGAATACACTCCTTACACACTACTGGATGTCGTTTAATTACGACCCAGTGAAAAGAAAACCGAGGAAACGTTCACTCCTGTCTTAATCCGGCTGCCTTTATATAACATTGCTGTTCACAAACATTTCCTTGTATGCATCCACAGGAACAAAATGTTCTGGAAATGCATCCTTTTCCGTTGCACCCCTATCTCCGTGCTGCCGCTTCTGACGTTGCCGTTGGCAAAGGCAGGGGCTTATTATGGGCCATTTCAAACTACGGACGTACGGACGCATCAGTAAGCACCTCTCCCCCCGGGGGAAAGTTTTAAGTCGGTGAGATGCTCCGCAGCCACGGCAGGTTTTGACCATCCCCACACATGGCTGATGCAGCTCCAGCTGCAGACTCAGCCCTTGGAAGCTGAAAGCCAGATGACAGCTGTCCTGCAGTTGAAGTTGTCGTTTGGAAATGACAGCCTTTCAAGCTGCAGAGGGGCTGATTGAAGTTTATGCAAAGCACATTGTGACTGATGTGTCATCCCTTTTCATCTACTACTGATTGAACGACGTAAATTCCAATAGATTATATTATGTTCTCATCCAATCTGTTCTGTTCAGAGGATCATTGATGGGAGATGGACAAGGCCCCGCGAAGCTCCTACTAATATCATAAAGATAAGAATGGATCAAGATGTGCTTATTGAGTCCTTAACATGAAGAGTCAGTTCGAAACAAAAGTCACTACGGTCACTTTGCAACATCAACGTAGCCGTTTGTTGCAGCAAAAGAGAAACGCTGATATAAAATCTTTAACAATTGCCTCACATTCTGCTCTGTGGCATTAACCTCCGTATCCTCTGATTCCGCGTGAGCAGCATCCTCGATGCCAGACCACGTGCTTCATCTGTACAACCTTGGATAGTGTTGCCGTCTTATGCAATGGGACCAAGCATACATAGTTGCTGTCTGCAATGGAGGCATATTCAGAGCAGCGCTGCCAGTTGTGTGCTCCCTCGGTCTGCAGACCAAGCACACTCTGTTGTCAAAAGGCTCGAGCTTATAGCAAAGGAATGTGCTGTCGGTGCCTTACAGCTCTGGTGACGCACTCTATTTTTCATCATTGCTCACGTCACATGAACAGGAGCACTGCATTAAGGATGACTCTGCCAGGGACCGGGGGAAAAGGGCATTCCTCTTGGAAACGTTTTATGGCACGGCTGCCCTCTGAGGATGCATGACATTATACCGGATGAAGGGTGAAGCCCATCGATGCTTATCTCTGGATGAAATAGTACAGCTTCTGAAAGGTGCTGCTTATAGAGTGCAGTTATAGATAGAAGAAATTAACCCATGCGCTGTGATCAGATCAGAAGACTATATAAAGAAATCATTGTTCTTTTTTTTTTTAGACCAAGTTATACAACATCTGACTAATGTGGCTGGCTAGCCATGGTGGGTTAAATGTCTACAAATCCAATTCATTCACTGGATAAAATTAACTTTCTGTGCAATATAAAAATGCAGCCTGAGAGGAGGCTAAATGGTAATTTCTACATCTGCAAAATGTATAATGACTAAAAAGGCGTCAATTCGCTGGTGACCGGAATCAGCCAGTTTTCAGCTTGATCGGCCCTTTGCAGCAACGGGCTGGTTGGATACTCAAATATCCAGCTTCTGTGCAATCATTAAATAAATACAACGTATCACTCAATATCAATATCATGCAATAGCAACACTCTGTTGTGAATGCTATTTCTGAGGAAAGAAGACTGACTGTCAGGGATTTTCAGTATCAGTAGGGTGTTTTTTTAATCAAGTCAGAGGTAGCAGAGAGGTGAGGGAAGCTTTATAAAAAGAACAAAAGAAATGCTGTTTCTATTTTCTACGGCATCAGCTGACATATCAGTTTCATTTACAGGAGCGAGAGAGAAATGTTTTCAGCAGATAATAAGAAGGCTGAATTAGATAAAAAAGGGCTCTGTTTAATATTTCTGAGGTTTAAACTTCTGCCTTTTATGAAAGAGTTTCTTAAACCTAGCCCTCCGGGCTCGTTGTCCTGCTTGTTTTAGGCATTTCCCTACTGACATGCACCCGACCTGAATAAATTGATGACTGACAGGAATATGCGCAACTTGATGGCTGAGCAGGTAATGCAATTATTTGAATCAGGCGTGCTGGAGCAAAGACACGTCTGTAACACGACACACCCTGAGGACCAGGGTTGAGAATCGCTGGGTTATGGAACATGTTGGATTTGGAAATGTTTGCATATCTCTGGAAATTTAAGAGTTAAGGTCAGGATCTAGATGACAAAGTGCATTTTCTTTTGTAAAGCTAGCTTTCTTAAAAACGCTAATTGTCAAGATGTGAAAAAAACCCATTTAAATGTAAACAGTTAGGACTGTTATCATTTTGTCTTTGTTTTAAAATAATAGCAAACTGTTTTACAGTGACTGCTCTCCCATAGGATGATACTGCCTCTGTCCCTAGCCTAAATACTTAATAAGGGGTGCTCATGACAGGAAGGCGTTAATAAAATACGTTCTTATAACTTGTTATTTTATGGTTCTTAAAAAGAATTGGATCAGTAAAATCGGAAACATTTACAAAGAAGACATCAGAAATCGTCTACAAAATTCTGCTTGGTACATCTCTGGTGAAAACTAGATATTTTAAACACCAGAGTTTGCTCTTTCTTTGACTATATCTGCAAGCAGATTGTACAGAACTGGACAACACGACCAGCATCAAGCCGTTTTTGTGGAGCAGTCAAAGAGAGTCTGCATCTTTGTGTGTCAAAATAGTGATGTCTTTTCTTTTAAAGCTCAAGAAACTTATCTGCTTCTGGCCCTCTGATGTAGCGGGGTCAGCTTTAGAAATCCAGAGGGGCGTAGAGCTGCCAACTATGATAACAATGTCATTTCTCAACAGAACATCCATGAATCCAGCTCCAGTTACTGGCAAGACACTGGCTGTCTTAGTACCCATCTGTCACAAATCTCCTTTGTCCTCCACCAACCAATGTAGTCGATTTGGATGAGACATTGATCATTGTGAGCTTTGTCCCCTGCCCCGGTCATGTCACTTTGTTTGGTTAAAGCTTTCCGTGAACTGGACCAGAGAATAAGAGAGAAATCAGCCACTGCAGGAGCAGATGTCTCACTGTTTATTGTGCAGCTGCAAAAACAAATACAAGAAAAACCATTTAGATTTAAGCATGCAGTGAAATCTTACACTGCCAAACTAAAGAAATATGTTAATATGAGCAAATCATTAATGCATATATATCTATCTATAGTAGGTACATGATGCAAAGAAGTGATTTAAAATAGTAAAAGAGCAGCAGCAGCAGTTTGTGTATGAAATACTCAGTGGAGACCCGTGAAAGTCTCATTTATCACGGTGACCGATCCTCACGTATCATGGCATGACAGGGTAATTGAACGTTGCCCATCGGCTCATGTGTAGAAAATGTGTGTATGAAAATATGCAGCGAGGCTTACAGCGTCCTATAAGGACCACACTTGCCACAGCAAGATATTCAAATGTAGCTCTGTAGAGAAATAGGGTCGACAAACCTCATTCAGCTGATTGTATTGTGCACAAGGCAACAGAAGATGGTATGATTTGATACACAAATGCCAACTCGTAATAAAAAAAAAAAAAAACATCCTGGCAAGATAACATTTCATACACCTTCCAACCTAGCTGGCTTCCTGGATGGTTTACTTGGGGAGGACTGCAAGCTTTGCACACACCGACTGTGTGTAGGATCCTACAATAAAATGAAAGATCCAGCCGCATTTTGCGCACACACACAAGCAGAGTTACAAGCTTTGCAACGTACACACACACACACACACACACACACTGGACCAATCACGCACAGGACCACATTCACTCCCACAAAGATCCAGCCGCGGCTCATGTGCCCAGTACGAGCTGTCACAGCCTCACGCAGAAGTGAGTCATGTTTCCCGGGTCCCCGAGGCTCTAAAAGCATCCCTCACATGACTCCTCTGTGATCACAGCTACGACGGCAGCTTTGCAAACACACAAAAAAAAAACAGCCCTGAGGTGTTATCACGTTACATGAACACACATGGCATTCACGCATCTCCGCTCTACCGCAGACTCGCCATTCACACAAAAAGCACGTTGCGCCATACTACCCCCCCTCCCCAGAACACGGCTGTTGTTTACAAAGAAACCCGGAGGCGAACGGGAGAGGACACAGCAAGGTCTGAGAGCCCGTAGGTGTGACTCAGCATGGACTGTGGAGTGGGTAGACACAGTGCTTTCCTCTGCCACCCACTTGACCGCTCTGCCGATGAATGGGAGCCAGGCGAGCCCGACTGTCTACCTGCCCTGCCGAGTTTCCAACAATCGGGGCGTTACTCACATGTCATAGAGCCGGTAGCCCATGGCGGAGCCCGGTCTGCTGGGGTGGGACCCCGGGTCTCGTGTCCTGCGGGGGTCTGTGCTGCTCACCACGGCGCGCCACACGCTTGGCTTGTCCATCCTGTCTTCTGGTGAACGGGACGCGATGGGTGGAACGGCGTGCGCACAGGGGGCTCACTCGCATTCACTCTCCTCCCCAGCCACAAACATGGGCTGCCACAGAGCAGTGCGTGCGTGATGTAATGAGGAACATCCAAAGAGGCTGGCGGCCAGCGGGGAGGTGCAGAGGGGAGGAGGACAGCAAGAAAGGAGGAGGAGGAGGAGGAGGAGGAGGTGGTATGGGGTGGGGATGTGGAGCCCAGGAGATACGCGAGCCGTCTGGCGTGCAAGCCTCTGTTCTAAATCATAAAGGGTGATTAGTGATTCTTCACAGGTAGGAGCGCCAGTGGTATCTGCCGCACATGATTTTAAAAAGACGCGACCCGCCGCGGGCTGCTGGGAGGTTCACCGGGATTATCGTGCATCTCAAAGATACGGGGAAGCATCTGCGGATACGTCTCTCCACCCTCTCAGCTACTCTCGGTAGTACGGTCCTCAGATGGGGCCGTTTGATTGGCTGCATGGTCTCCATAGAAACAAGAGGATGTGTCAGAGGTAGGGCTCATTATCATGCCTCCTATTCCCCCTCCTTCCCATTTTTTTTTTCTCTCCCTCTCTCCCCTCTTTTTCCTATTTCTTTTCTCCTCACACACTCAGCCCCCTACCACCCCACAGCATCCCTCTCTCCACTGGAATCAATGCTTCTTGTCTGCAGAGTCCTTAAAAACACATTCTCATCATGATACACAACACGAGCGAAACCTAGTGGGTGTGCTCATCTTATTTGTGACATTTGGGGAAAAAGTAAAGATCAAATAAAGTAGATGCACTGAGGAATCACCTAGGGACCAGGGTGACCGGCTTCGACCAGTAACCGGTCAGACAGAAAAATGACCTTTTTCCAGTCAGTGAACACAACATGGCAAAGTGCCATCGTATCATCGCACAACAACAACAACACTCCTTGGAGTACATGTTTTTAGTGAGAGAAATCTAATTTTAGACATGAGAAAACACAAAGTAAGCTTTTGTCAGTGTCATTGGAGGTGTTTAAAATTAAGAGGCACAAAAGATGTTGTGAGCTAAACTCTGCACATTGCACATTGTGCATTAGTTGGATTATTTCTTTGTAATAATTATTCCTGACAATAAATATACATGGCTATAAACTACATTCTGCATTATGACCTTGCAGTCACAGAGAAAAATACTTTAGGACTCATGTCAAGGTATATTTTTTTCTACAATTATGGATCACGCATTAAAAAGCTTCTAACGTTCAGTTTTTTTTTCCAATTGGTACAAAACAAACAATTCAAAATACATCCATAAAGTTGTGTATGAATTTCTTTTTATTTGTGCACATATCTTTGTCCCACAGATACAAAGCTGCAGTTACACCTTCACAAATTCTTCAGTACAAGTAAACAGATTGTGCTCTTCAAGTCACTAATATTTTTGCTCCACTTAGTCCGTAAAAATTAGGAACATAAATTCACACGCCTGTATTAAAATCATCCCACACACCAGTTGTTTTCATTATATTCTTTTCCTATACAAACACAAGTCAGTGAATGCCACTGCACAGATCGTTGATTTCACACCTTCTTTTCTGGCTTGCTCCTATTTTGCTCCATTTGTCACGCCGATGTGTGGAACTAAACTTTCTCTGGCTGGAAGGTAATCTGTATGTCTCTGGTAGAGGTGGCTGTCTGCTCTGGACTCATGGGGCGTTCCATTTGTCCTCAGTAGGCAAAATTTCCGTTCTCCAGGTGGGAACGGCCACTTAAAGTTGGAATTACAGATTACGGGTTTTTGCAGTTCTCTATTATTTATGTAACATTTAGTCAATTATACAGGTACTACTTTTCAGTGTTCATCAAATGGGATGTGTCAACGCTGTTTATATGCACAAAACACAGCATAAAACCGAGTTATTGTTATGGTTTTAACAACAGTGGCCATAAGGGCTAAAAAAGCAACGACGAATCACCATCCATTTTTGTTTAACGTCTCATGCTCAGTTGAACAGTTCAGGATGGCTTAAAAACAGACAAAGATTTTGCAATAAAATGTGACTTTAAAACGCATTGTATTTGTACGTTTAAAAGTGGCTTTTGTGCAAGCCAATACAGTTTTTCCTGCAATCCAACAAGAGGGAAAAGGTGGAAATGACGTAATCTGTTTCGAGTTCAGAGATAAACAGAATAAGGGATCAGTTTGCACCAACCAGAAATACCACTATGCTTGGGACTCTGGCGGATCAACATTGTGTCGAGAGTCTGCAGCTGTTTGTCAGCCATTTAGCAATTTATGTTCATCAGTGTGTTTGTGTAAGATGTAGGACGACATGTTCCGTAACATCGATCCCTCAACTTACCCGTTGACAAATATAAGTTTGCAATAAATGCAAACTTATATTTGAATATTTCTCAAATTGCTGAAATACAGAACTATAAAGGCTTCAAATATTTAGCCTCTCTTAGTTTTATAATGCCAGACATGCCCAGAAATGTATGACTTACAGAGAAGCCATACTAAACCAGAGAGGACATCTAAAGTTTTAAGCTCTGTTAAGGCTTATTTCTATTTTTTTTTTAATATGAACTAACAACTGACATTTAGGCAGCTAAATGAGTCCGAACCAATTTTATAAAATACATTTTAGCTTCGTGCAGCCGCATTCTGCTGTGCCTCTTCTAAATAATACAGATGATACTGTTGTTCAAGCTCTCACCAGGTAACCGTAACCAAGGCGGGGCGGTTGTCTGGAAACGGAAGTGTGTGAAAAGAAATGCAGACCCACAAACACAGCACACACAAACACACACACACACACACATGCAACAACTTTGTATTGATTTCCATTTATTTTAATAACTGCATTTATGCATTCCCTGCATTAATGCAGCCATTTAGCAATTTAATATGCAGGCATTCCTTGCATAAATGCAGGGAATGTCCTAATCTTGCCCTAACCCTTGCCAATGCATGCCTAACCCAAAAGGGATCCGAAGCATTAGGACCGGCCTTTGGTCCACAGAAGGCCCATCGGTCTTAAAAAGGTTGTGAAAATACCAGAAAAGCTCCTACAAGGGTCCTAAAACAAAGACACACACATACAGACACAAACCTGAAACAGAAACCCCAGGCTGATGGTTCCGGTCCCCAATGCTGGATGTCTGATGCAGTGTTGCTGATATATCGTGATCTTTAAGGTCAAGGAGAATAATAACATAGGACCTCTGCCTTTTTCGTTAATGAACCTGCGTGGTGTAGTAATTGCGTATGCACATCATCTAATCATGATTACATCCACTGTGTAATTGCTTCAGTCTGTAATCATCAAGCACGAGAGCTCTTTCCTCTGTCTGACATACTGATCATGAAGAGCTGTGGGAGTCTGCAAGCGAGAAGAAACCCTGTGTGAATACGAACATGCAGAACGCTACACTACGTCTGAAACAAGCTCTACCTTTTCTTTTGCTCAGTGCTCTGAATGCCTCTGACTCACACTGCTTCACACTCTGAACCGCTTAACTCTTGTAATGCAGCTCTTGTAATGTCACTTCTAGACAGTTACTTTGTGGGAATTTCCTCTAAATGTCAAGTACAATTCCACCAAGGCTTGGCATGTAACTTCACTTGCAGGCCAATTTGCCTGCCCTCTGAGCTGTTCAGCGTGTGTGTGTGTGTGCCCATAGGTGTGTGTGTGTGGAGGATGGGTTCTTACAGGAGCAGTGTGGAGAGCTCAACATCTACCGTGCAACTGAAAGTCATTTCATTAAGATCCAACAAAGACCTGACATGGGACCTGTGGGATGCATCATCCCTGCATACCAAAACATTGCCTAAAAACTCATTGGGAATCATCTTGTTGGTATCAAAATACCATTTTGATGTCATTCAAATTTAAATATCTTAGATTTGGATTAGCAGATCCAACACAGGAAAATGGGAACACTGAGTCTTTACGATATGCTGCAGAGAATAAAGTACCGAAAGACCCAATTTATAACTGTTATTTACTTATTTTTGTTGGTTGTCTGCAATGAGGAGACAACACATATCCCTCTTTTGAAGCACACTACTATATTTCAAGCTCCCCCCCCCACCCCCACCCCGGTTACCTTGGATGACTGAAGCTTTCAGGTAATTAAATCTTAAAGCGTAAAATGTAATATCACATAACAACCAATAAAATGTATTTATTCAACAAAACTGGTATTTTATGACCATAATGTTGCCTACATAATAATGGGGAAGACTGCTGACTTGTCAGTGACACCCTCACCAAGGAGGGTTAGCCAAAAAAGGTCATACCTTAACAAGTGTGGTGCTTCACAGGGTGCTCCATCTACCCATATTAATGAAACATTAATTGCTAGGAAAAAGTATTGCTTAATAATTGCATATTATTGCTCAATAATCTGCAACAGATTTAAATGCAGCCTTGAGACAAGTGCATGTCAAAGCCAGTAAAAGAGTTTGCTGCACAATCCACTTCACCCCACACTGACATATCCAGGACATTGTCTACAACGGTCACACTGCTTCTGTTAAGACACCAGTGAACCAGAGACAACATCAGGAGAGTTTAACACCTGGGCTAAAGAGAAAAAGGGATGATTGCTTGGTGGACAAAGTAAACTAGGAAACAGATCAAAACTAATTGCACATTTAATTTAGAAAAAAGTGTCCACGAGTGTGGTGGAAGATGGAAGAGGCTCATAATCCAAGTTGCTTTAGGTCCAAGTTGAAGTCTCCAAACAGTGATGATTTGAGGAGTCGTGTTATCTGCTGCTCATGGCCTGCGGTGCCTCATCAAGTCTAAAGTCAGTGCAGCAGTCTACATGGAAATGCTAGAACACATCCCATGCTGCCAAGGGTTCCAATACCTGCTTTTAATGGCCAAGGCATCACTGGGCTTGATTAACCAGAAAACCCAACCCCAACCACAGAGAAGCTGTGGACTACTGGAAGCATAAAGACGAGACATCAGAGGCAACAATGCATTAGAGCAGAAGGCTGCAAAATAGTCTTCCTTAACCTCTCAGTGCATCACCTCCACGCCGCAGTACAGTGATGCAGTGATTCATGCTAAAAGAGCCCAGACAAAGTATTGAATAGATAACCCTAACCACATAAAAAAATGATTTGATCCTGTTCTTTTGTAATACTCTGAATTTTGAGTTTGATTAGCAGTAAGCCATAATCATTAAACTTAGACTATGAGCAGATTATAGAGAATTAGGTTGAATCTATTATGTTAAAGTAGAGTTAACCAAGCGTTGGATTGCTCATGCAGCAACAGGCAATGTGAAGTGGGATTACAGCACTGTAATACAGGTTAGTTTTATTATACTGAGCATGAATCGGTGCAATACTAATCCACTCTGTTGGAGCAGGTACAAGGCGACCCCGAGGCAGCTACAAAGTAGTGCCCGGTCGGTACAAAATGTCCCATGGCATGAGATCACTTACATACCCGACTGAAGACCAAAAAATTTAAAACGTATGAAAAGGTAAAAGGACGTTTTAAAAGACTGAGAGACTGTCAGGATTCTTGGAAGCGGCTATGTGGGCTTTTAGATGTACAAATATTGCACATGTTGGTCGTCTTCTCCCAACCTCCCCGCTGTCCTCTCTCACCATATGGCCCCTTTTTGATCCAGCTGGCCTTGGTGAACAGTCTGATGTGGGCTGTTTAACTCTAGCTGCAGGATTCTGTTCAAGACTGCACAGAAGGCGTGCACTCAAACTCACAAACCCACACAGTGGAATGCAGTTTACTCCTTATTAGAATAAAAATACTAATAAAATCTCCCCAAAAGCCAGAGTTGTTTTTTTCCATTTCTATTGTTTGTGCTGCTAAGTCTTAATCTTGTAGAGGGCTCTGTCACGTCCTGGCAATGTCACATTTTAAATATCTTTTGAACCCTTAAGTGACTGACCCAAAACTTATATTACTTTTGTGTCTTGCAAGTAAAAACTGAAATATATTTAGTTGTGAAAAGGTTGACGTTCAATATTTTGTGTTTGCTGATGTTCTTTTAACCAAACAAACACATCGACACAATAAAGTGCGTCTAAGCATTGTTCAGTTAAATACATGAAAGGGATTTAAAACTTATTTAAGAATGTAAATTGGCAGAAGATGTTGACTGATCGAAGTTGATTGAAACTAAAATCTGAAGCAAATCCAGACAAATTTAGAAAGTTGCAAAAATTAAATCAAAAGCTAGACATCAAAGTTCGAGGCAGAAAAGTTAAAACAATTCACTTATAAAAGAAACGAAATAGCTCAACAAAGAGAACGAAAGAGAAACTGGCAGAAACGGGAATCAACGTTTTTAAGAAATCCTCAGACTTAGACAACTTTATTGTCATTTTGCATGCGCAGAGTGCGTACAGAACAAAATTTTGTTTGCATACAGCTTGAAAAATCACAGTAAATTACAGGATAAGGTGCAGCGGTGATTTTTGTAAACAATTTGAAACGTAAACAATGTAAACAATGCAGGGGAAATAGACAGTGTGCGATTCACAGTGTACAGGTGAGTATTATTAAGAACTGTGTAATTTACGAATGTGGTACAGAGTCCATTTTTGGCTTCAGCAGTTCAACGGTCTGATGGCATATGTGCAGATGTGCCGCTAAAATAAGCCAGATTTATGTACAGAGGAGCCCAACTAAAACCATCGTTAACACATAAACGGAAGACAACCAGGCTCCAGTGGGCTAAAGAGGGGTGTACCGCGTGACCGTGAATGACTTGATGAAAGTGGGATTCAGTGATGAATCCAGAATCTGCATTGGTGATGATGGAACATTTACTTAATATTCACCCTAGTGAAAAATATAAAGATGAGTACCTGAGGAAAACAAGTACATTTCCACAATCACCGATGATATTTGGGGCTGAATGTCAGGTAAAGTTGCAGGAAGATGACAGTTTCTCCCTCTGCAGTAAATAGACATTCTGTAAATCCAAAATAGGTGAGAATTGCTGTCCTTTCTTTGGAAAGATAGAGCATCGTTGAAAGATATGAAAACCTTTCTACAGGGAAGGCAGATTAATTCAATGATAAGAATACAGTCTGATTCTTTGTCAATTTTCAATTTTTGGGTGGCTGGGGGAAAGTCGTGCTTCATCCTGTAAAGCTGATCTATCAACTGCTGAATGGGAAGATTAAAACCTGACTAATGAATGGCGGTTCATCACTGAAGACTGTGTTTGAAAGAGCTGCTGGAAAAGTCAGAGGAGGAAAAAAATATATATTTGCATAGATGTTTTTTCCTCTACATGATCACAAACCAAGATGTGAAATAAATCAACAACTGTATTTATTAGTGTTTGAGGTATGTTTTGCAAATCCAAAACGTTAAGCAGATAAAGATTGCATCTTTGTTTTGCTGCACAGTAAAATAACCTAACTTCAAAATAGGTGATTTCACTTTTTTTGTCAGAAGTTGTGTGACTGATGAGAGTCTGAGTGTATGGATGTTAGCTTTTCCCCAGTAGTTGTGTCCTTCTTGACCTTCTTATTGTAGAGCAGTAGCTCTGACTCTTAAGTGTTCATCAGAGAGACAGCCCGGGGAAAGAAACTGTCTCTGTGGCGGCTGGTTTTTTGCAAATAGCAATCAGTAGCGCCAAAACTGATGTAAGAAGTGACAGCTTCAGCAAGCTGATTCAGGTCAGTAATCTGAAGCTTCGAAAACGTGGCAATCTGTGCAAAGCAAGCCTGTAACATCTGCATTCACTGCTCCGACCACCTCCTAGCAGTCCAAACAACAGGCTAAAACGTTTTTCATTTCTGCCCTAACGTTGGGGTCAGATGAAGCGGACAGTGATCAGAAAGTCCCAAAGAAGCCACAATATCATTTTTTAAAGATCTATAAGTGGTTGTGTGTCTTTATCTTTGTTTTCTGTATTCTGGAAGTTCACCGGAGAAGTTTGTGCTGTTAAAATTTCCAAGAACAATGAGAGTGTCTGGGTCTTTTTTCTCCATGTCTGTTATCACCTCAGAGGGCTTATTTTCAGCATCTGATGCACAGGTTTATGGTGGAATCTAGACAAAGGCCAAAAGAAACAAGAAGAACTCACTCTGTGAATAAAAGGGTTTATAGTCTCTAAGAAAATGACTACATGTTAGGACTATACGCCTTATGTAATACTGTGACATCAGAACAGCAACCTTTGTGTATGTGAAAGCCAGTTACATTGGATTAGGTGGATTGAGGGCAAAGACGTGCGGAGTACAAGTTGCCGAAACTTGCTTTCTGCACTGCAAAACAAGAACTCTGTGAAGTTGGAGATGATGAAAAAGGCGAGAAAAAATACCTGGATATGAATATCTGATTATTAAGAGTGAAAGTGATCACGCAATGGTGGCAGAGAGCAGTATAAGACTAATAAACATGCAAAGTACAAAAGAGTATGGCTGGGCAGTAAATCGATTTCAAGGATTAAGTCGAATTTAGAGTTATGAAGGTTTAATTTTTGGAAAATCTGCATTTAATTATTTGCCATTGCACTCACTGGGCTTCCATGAAGGGAATAGCATGCAACGCAGAACATATGTTTAAGAAAATATATTGTCAAAATATTGTAAAAAGAAAACTTTTTGTAACTATATGACGGGACACTTTAATTTATTTATTTACTTTTTAAAGTTAGTTTGAAGTTACGCAAGTGAAATGAAGCCTGTCCTCAGCTCATTGTGTAAAACCACTAGCAGCGAACATTTAGTTATATTTTCATTGTTTATAATGGCCATCTTGTTTTATAAGCATGTTTCACAGCTTGTATTTTGTTGCACTTTGAATAAAACTCCCAGATGAGATGCTTGAGAAAAAAGCAAGTTTTTAAAATAATTTCTTAAATGTCTTTCTTTGAAATGAAAAGGAGGGGGAAAAAAAATGAAGAGAAATGAAGAAAATTGTAAAAACTGTAAAAACTTCCGATTTTAAAAAATTATGATCACAAAAACTTTCTACTGTCACACGAAACACATACTGATGAGTTTTAAAACAAAGGAAGCCCAGACCAGATTAGTAAAAAAAACTGAGAAAAAGGAGTGAGACACCAGACGGCCCTATCAGATCTTTAACAGCGGTGACTCATGTCCTCGCATTTGAGCTGAGACAATTAACCTTTGAGTCAAGCCTACAAGGATTAAAAAGTGCCCTGATAACACAAAGAATAATACAAAGAAGTATAAATGTTCCCTCCTGCCTTTTAAATAACTACATTGCCTTAAAAAGTATTCATACCCCTTGAACTTTTACGCAGGCCGACATCACAAATGTCAATGTATTTAATTTAGTGTAGTACAACACTGCAAAAAGAGAACTAAAAGTAAGTAAAATTTTCTTGAAATTAGTGTATTTTTCCTTGATTTGAGCAGGTAAATAAGACTATTTGCCAATGGAATTAGTATTTTTGCACTTAAAATAATAACAATTAATCTCCATCGTCTTATTTCAAGTGCAGGATAGCTAATAATCTAATTTTATGGGGCAAAAATATTCATTCTTTTTGCAAATAAAGCTTTTTGCAAATAAATATCTGGAAAGTGTAGCATGCATATGTATTCAGCCAAATTTACTACAAAACAATATCACAAAGCCTAAGGAACACACCTGCCAGGTAAAGAACAAGACTGCAGCGGAGGACAACAACCTAAACAGACAGTCAGACTCCAATAAATCTGATGTTAACAGAAGCATTTTATCCAAACTTGCTGAGGCAGAGCTATTTTACAAGGAAGAACGGGCAAAAATATTGGTCTCTAAACCAAAGGACTTGCGACTGTAAGTAATGACTCAGAGGAGATAGACTGCACGCTTTTCAGATTCTAATTTGTCCATAAAAAAAGGAAAGCATCTATTTCCTTCCAACTTCATGTTTGTGTATAACACAACACCTCAAGAAAATAAAATGTGGTTCATGATTGTTAAGTTCAAGGTAAATTAATGCTGTGGCAAGGTACCGTATAGTCAATAAATGTATTCTATAGTATGATCATATATGAAAAATATTACTATATTATACAATAAATCTAATCTGCAATCAGAAGACTGTATAAGGTTCCTACCCTTTGCCCTCCCTTACTCTTTAATTAATGCTGGGAGTTGCTCTGTCTGACATAAACACAGATAACACAAGTACTGAAGGTGAGAAACATCGCGTTCTGCGCTTGACCTCTAACGGACTAAATCACCCGCGTCTACAACGAAACCTCAAACTGTTTTTGCCGTTGCTTTGGGTATGAAAGCGCCTTCATCCCAGAGAAGCTCTGATATGCGTCCACACTTATGTGGGAGCGACGGCTCTTGAAGAAAATCTCCCGGCAGTGAGACACAAACAGTAAGCTGTTTTGTTCTGCGATATGCAGGCTCTGCGAGGATTTGGCCACCTCTCAGGAAAGCTTCGGCCCACTTCAAACATCTCCAAAGCAGAGAAAAAGAAAAAGAGAGAGGCGGCAAGAGCTGATCACCTCCAGGGTGATTCATGCTAAGGACCACAAGGTGGCAGTGCATGATCTACTCTGTCTGAGCAAAGCTCCCATTATCTCCATCAGCTAAAGCTTCTGCTTAGGAAAAAATAAAATAATTGGGGGGGTTTATATGTAACAGACAAAAATTAGGTAACAATTGCATATATGTGGTCCCAGAAATTTCCAGCTGGGACGTTGAAAACATATCAACCCGTTGCCACTTTTGTTGTTCCAGCTTTCATGTGTTTAGTTAACAGCAGCTTCCTCTGATTAAAATACACCCATAAAGTTTTTGTTCCATAGAAATATTTTTCCAACCTCCCCAGTAACAGCGCGTCGACGCCTCCACCCCCCCGCGCTCAGATAAGAGACCTCTCCGCCTGCTCCGGGCATGAGAGGCGAGAGGTTTAGCTCCCCTGCTGTTTTCCATGTTACGGCTCTGCACGGCCTCTGTGCGCCTTCGCTGGCAGAGGGCTCGGCCGCTGTGCAAAGGCTCCTTCTGTTCCCGGCTTGGCCTCAAGCCTGAGAAGATCAGAAGTAGAAGACAGACGAGCTTTTCATTGGCAGGCCAAACAAAGAGCTGTCTCTCTCTGTCTGAATGTCACACGGAGACAAGAGCGTGACCTCCCAGGCAGCAGCTGAGTCTCTTTGCTGCCATCACAAAGATTTAGACTTCAGTAGATAAACTGATATCTGTAATACAGAAGGAAAGCCCCCCCCCCCCCGACCACCTCCCATGAGTACATCTGTTTTAGAAAAATGCTCTCCCAATGCCTTTATCTCAGCAAAAATACCAATATACTGATGTGAAAAGATAAAATGTTTAAATCGCAGAAATCAAAACAACCTGTAAACAAACGGCATCAAAGAAAATGTTTTTTTTTCTTGCCGACAGATTCTTTTTTCATTTTAGTTATAATGCCTTTATAAAAACAAACAAAAAAAATAGCATTTTGAAATACTCGACCTGTTGCTCACTGAACAGGAGTCCATCACAGAAGGCTGATTTTCATCCCCGGCCGACTGATTGGTGCATACCTCTCATATTTTACTGAGAAAATAACACAAGCAAATACTGTGGATAAATAGCAGATAATTACTACACTTTGCTAATAAAAAAAAAACTTCACCTTGCCTTCGAGAGAAAACCTTCGGTTTGCAGGCTCAACAGACTTTTCAGATGACTTATGTAAAGATGTGTCAGTTTGAATAACCAAGTGATTTGATTTCACAGCCGCATCTATCGGATAAAAACAGATTTCCCCACTTTCACATTGAGTATTTTATAGAATCATCATATGCAAAGCATTTTTTTTTTTAGGTCTAATTCAACTGTGAGAGACAAGTCCAAGTCAAGTCCCAAGACTTTAAGAGGAATTTCCTAGTCAGTCTGTCAGTCTTTCGCTCCCTGTCAAAATCAATTCTCAAGTCTTAAAAGAAATTTTTTTTTTTTCACCAAATGCATGCCATCTATAGCCTGACTATATCAACAAGTTGCTTTAGATTAGGAAATAAAATCTTGTGCTACTTCAACAAATGAACATTGAACAAGTACCTTTTATTGTTTTGACTGAGCTTTGATATCCAAAATTCTGTTATGACCATGCTTACATTTGTATTGCTTTGATAATTTAGACTCCATTAAAAGATACAATCATTAAGTCTAAACTGCAAATATGTTCCAAAATGGATTGTAAATCAAAATATAATGGGAGAGGTTCAGTGTGTTAGGTAAATAGGAGAGTGTCTAATGTCTGGATGACCAGAACAGGAAGTGCTTTTATTTTTATAAGCCAGAAACTACCATTATGGTACACCTAGCTCACCAGTAAGAGAATAATGCATTACACTAGAGAAAGACTTGGTCCTCAGAGCACGTCTAAGGCTACATTCACTCTGCAGGCCTTGATGCTCAATTCCAATTTTTTTGTGAAATCAGATTTTTTTGCGTGGTCGTTCACATTTCCACATATATGCGAGATGTATGTGATCTCCTGTGTGAACTGCATTCATACAACTTAAGTGTCCTCCATGCGTAGTTGAGGACGCGATGACGTCATGCATAGCAAGCGTGCTCATTGTTTGCGGAAGTAAACATGGATTATAACGCTGGCGCGCATTTTGCGATCGTTAATTTCTTTTCTAACTGGAGCTTTCTCTCCACTGACTTCTTCCCGCTTCTGCATAGCAGGACGCAGAATAGTGCAGTTTGTCGAGTATCGGTGACGTACGGGTCGGATGAATGCGACCCGGCCGTACAGACACAGGTCGCATTTCAAAAGATCAGATATGTATTGGAATTAGGACCACATATCCAAGTGACCTGGGCCGCATTTGAAAAAATCCAACCTGTGTTGTTCAGACTGTCATGACAAGATCAGATCCAGGTCGCATATGGGGAAAAAAAAGAAAAAAAAACGGAATTGGGTCACTTCAGGCGTAGCTTGTGAACGTAGCCTAAGTCAAGTCTCAAGTCTTTAGATTGAGAATTTCAGTCAAGTCTTTAGAGCATGAGTCTAATAAGAACCCTTTCCCACTGCAGGCAAATGTGGCCCAAATATGATTTTTTGCAGGTCAAGTGTCCAGGTCAGATGTTTTAGAACCAGTGTGAACAGCTCAGATCTGGCTCAAATCGGATTTTTTCAAGTCAGATTTCAGCCACTTCAATATGTGGTCCTGAATCCGACTTGTATCTGATCTTTTTGAATGTGACTCCGGTAGGAACAACCTAGGCAGATTTGATGCGCCTCTGACGTCACTTTCCTCAACATCTGTCACAACTATGCACCGGCGGCAGCTGGAAGTGATAGCACTTAGCATTAGCAAGACAGACGGCAGCCGCTTGCCACAGCACTCCTCAGTGGAGGGACAGCCAGAAATTAGGACCTCTAATTTTAAATATATACAGCGAAACTTCGAGCAAAATTGGACGGCTCGTATAGGAACTATTTGGATGAGGGACGTAGCTCATGTCCGTGTAAAATTTGTGTACAATCCTGCACACGGAGGACTTTGCAACGCGATACAAATGATTGCAACGGATGTCCTGCCTTTAGAGTCAAGAGGAGAAGCGCTGCGCTGACATTTTATTAAAAGTTGACCACGACTTCCTAAAGTTATGAATGAACTCAGTCTCTGTGAAGTAGTTAAAATCCCCGGCCCACCATTCCTGGCTGCATCCTTGCTCCCAAACAGACCTCTGTGCAGCCAAAGCTCTGTAAAGGGAGTGAAAGTTTCACTCGCTTGATTTGTGCGCTCCCCCCTAAGCGCCCGCTGACACAATAAATGGCTTCCGCTGGACACTGCAAAAACATTCTAAGAAAATCTGTTTTTATCTTTCTTTTTCTATGTTTGCTGGACCAAAGGTGCTGGGTGTGAAGTCACTGTTATTTGGGTTTTGTTTTTTTGCACACGCAGGTCAGTTTGGAGCCGCAAACAGTTCACACTGGAGTCTGATTTATGTAGCATTTTAAAGGTAATGGGAACAACTTTGCAAAAACTAAATGAATAAATCGGAATTGAGAAGACCTGCAGTGGGAACATAGGCTAAGTCAAGTCTGAATCTTTACAGCGCAAGTTTAACAAGTCGTACGTTTTTGCGTAGCGAGATGAAGCCGAGTCTCAAGTCTTTAGAGCATGAGACTAAGTCAAGTCAGGAATCTTTATTTTTGTGAATCAAGTATGACTTGAGTCTGAATCGACATCTCTAGTGTGAGATCTTGACATGCTCTTTAGAAATTAGAATGTGAAGACACAGTCGTGACGACACATAATTGTGCTATAAGATGTAAGAAGAGCTAAAAACAGAACTTGAATTGGATTAAAATCACTATATTGGTTGTCGATGCTGTTTACTTGATTTATTGGAAAAATAAATCAAGTAAATATGCACTCAGGTCAACCATCTTGCCATTAAATTGCTCCACAGGTAAAATCCTTGAAAAATCAGCTGAAACTGGTGATTATTACTAATCTAGTTTATCGTCTTAAGAAAAGTGTGCAACAACCTTGCTCCATTATAGCAGATCTGTGTGATGCCCTCTACACATCTTCTCAATCTGAGCAGGAATACAGCGCTTAGGCACAGCGACTTCCTCTTATCAGGCTGATATGCTCTGAGGCCCTTTTGCCTAATATCACTGGTGCATGGAGCCGATGAAAAGGATAAGCAGTGAGGGAGTCGCAGTATCGCTAATCTGTCACTTGATCTAATTAACCAACCGAAGTGGCGCAGGGTAATATGGTGGCAGTAAAGCTGTAAGGGAGGAAATATCGTGACATGCTGTTACTGTGGCGTGAGCAACATCTGTTGGACATTGTTTCACTCTGAGGCTTCCCAAACAAAAATATCTAGGTACGTTTCATCGAGGCTGCAGCAATCAGCTTGCTGTGGGATCACAACACTTCCTCAACTAAAAACACAAACTCCCACCTTCCTGGCTGATTCTGACTCTTATAATCAAATTGCTTTATTATGCATGCGGTTTTCAGATTGAAAAGTTGTTGTTTTTTTTCCCCTCTTCCACCCCATCGGTTAAAACAGAAATTGAAATTAATATTTCACAAGAGCAGTTGTCTTGATAATGACATTGCAATTCAGAGAGACGGCTTGCTGCGTGATATCTGATTCAAGGGTTGAAGGCAGACGCAGATAGCGGGCCGCGTGCTCGCTGAAATCATAACAGTGTGTAAAAAGGACAAATTGGTTATTATGACTGAAGGTAATCTTGTACTTTCATGCTGACAGCTTTAGCCTTTAAACCAGACAAAACAGAACAAACTCACAAACACAGTTTATGGTCAGAAAACACGTTAGGAGACATCGTTTTAGGTGCTTTTTATGCACAGGGAGACATTTGGATCAAGATAATGTGAACGGATCCCGTGCAACATCTATATAAATGCAAAGTGGAGCTGAAAAATAAAAAAAGGACCCCCATTGAAACAGAGATTTTGTGATGTAATATAATAACACTTATGATAAGTCATTTTTAAAACAATTTCCAGCGATAATTTCACATTTATTGTGCACATTGCGACTGAAAAACAAAACAAAAATACCATTAGCGGAACAATATAAAGAATACAAAGGCTGTAGTAACCTGGTTTGCATAAATGGGAATCCTGTGTTTTGATTCAACTTCAGCAATCCGTTTTCCTAAGGTTACAACTGTCATCGATTATAGTGGATATAATTAACTGGAAATAAAGCTCAGCAGTGCTTGAGGGATTTTACCCACATTTGCATCCCTTTGCTAAATGCACAGTTAGCAGACCTGTTGCACAGGACCAAAAATGATCTCATAGTGCAAAGGTATCAGTCCACCTCCCCTGACTGTCCTGTATTCTACATTTGACTGGACTAAGGAGTAGGCCAGTAAAAATTAAATACTACTCCCACTAGAAATCAATCAAGATCAAGAATCTTGTGTTACCATAATGACATTTTTGATGAGACAGACACCAGCCCCTAGACACAACATGTTTCCACACCTGTAGTCCAACTGTTTTTAATATTTGCTTTTAGTTTCTATTTTTCCATGCTTTACTTTATTTCTATGTTTTTTTCCCAACTTGCTTTTATTAGGTTTTATTTTCCTATATTTTGATCATGTAAAGGACTTTGCATTGTCTTTGTACTAAAATGTGCTATACAAATAAATTTGCCTTGCCTTACCTTTTCCCCCATCAATTGATTTGCATGGACCAACATTGGTTCCTGAAATATTTCAGGACTTCCAGACTTAGATATAATCTCCCAAAAACCACAGTAACAAATTTGTAAAGATGTTGAACTTTATATTTGGCACCAAAACAGCAACGGGCTTCACCAAAAGAAGAAAAGGTAAAATGCCAACTGCAAAACATGGTGGTTGTTAAAGACGTCCCCAAAATGTATTAAACCTGAACTGAAGAACTTATGCAACATATTAGTTTAAGGGTGGATTCATCCATGCGACCAGGCCACTGTAGCTTTTTTAACTTTTATATATGTTCCCCTAAGAGGTTGTTTTAAAATAGTGTGTACACTTTTTATTTTTAATGCATATGAAGGTTTTAAAAACACTTTTTTCCACTGGAATTAAGTTATATTCTTTGATAAAATACATTACATTTCAGATCAGAGTAAGACCAATAACTGTTAGTTATAACTTTTATGCTCGGGAAAGCTTGAACCATTATGAATGGTAAATGTTCTTTTCATCCACTTTCACGTTTATTAAACATTTCAGTCATTTTACTTCATTACACATGTAAGAAACTTAACAAGATTAATGAATTATGATGTAATTTGAATTTAGCTGATTTTTCCTTTTATCTGAAAAAAAAGAGGTGGAAAAAAAAAATCACACCCTGTTCCAGACAATATGCCGAATTAGGAACATCAGAGATGGGCGATAACCAGTTAGATCTTAGAGGCCAGAGCAGATAACCAGTGACACAAATAACAAAGAGGCAATGCATCATTCACAATGAAGCTAAATTATTGTAACTCATTCAATAATGAACATTTAAAATACATGTTTTATTACATTAGGAAAGGCACCAATCATTTAGCCAGAGGATGGAATCGGTCATTTTCCCCTTAATAGGTTCTTAACTGCAAATGGAGGGTCAAACACTAAATCATGCAATTTATTTTTTCCTGTTCATTAAATCCTTTAAAAAACTAAGAATGCTAATAATTTATCATCCATAAATGAATTAACTAACAGTATATGCTTTCATGCTCTTCTATGTTACGCCTTGATTTTCTTCTCTTCAAAATTACTACTTCTATTAAAAGAACCTGCAGCAGTTTTCACCTTTTGTGGTATAGTTGTTAAAATAAAATCAAAAGCTTGGACTTGGCAATTCAGACCTTAGATAAAAACGGAAAATGGTATTGATCTGAAAGAGCCGGTTTCATTGGAAATAAAACAATAACATTATTTTGAGGAAAATTTGTCTGGTACAAAGTTCTCTCTGTAAAGTTAGCACATTTTTTACACAGTGCCTTTCACAGATAGAAATGTTATGTACTTAAAGACAGAACATAAAAACTAAAACTAATTAAATCATAAGAAAGACTCCTATAGGTGTCGAAACGTTTTCAGAAAAACTTAGCGTAAGTCCGGTTGTCACCGATTTAAGCCTGTTTGCTGTTGCAATGACCCGGATGACTGAGAATTTGCACAGGTATGATTAAATAATCATTAAATAGTCCAAAAAAAAGTCAATAATAGAGAAAAATAAAAAAATAATGCAGAATTTAAGAAGTTCTTAAGCAAAAACATCTTTGAATATGAGTCTGTGGAAATGAGTTAAATCTCACCTAAAAGCTGATTTCTGCCTCCCCTTTATAGCATCAAAATGGTCTATAAATGTTTATGCATGGCACTGCTGCACAAATGCAGAATTGCGCACAATCAAACTGCAAACATATGTGCATGCTTTCACGGCCCGACAGAAACATTATGCTGATGGGATCATTAGTGGGACTGTGTGAAGTGAAAGGCACACTGCAAAAACGTTCTCCCGCCTGACTTTCAGTCAAAGAAACGTATACAAAGCCAAAAGGAAAAAAAAAAAAAAAAAATATACGCTCCTGGATCAGAAGCACGCATTTCCTCGGATCCAGCCTCAGTGCGCCAAACGGAGCCTGTAATTAACTGTTGGGGAATGTGGTGATGAAACAGGAGCCGGGAACCTCAAAGACAGCTTTCCCAGGAGTTCAGGCTCATTACGGGATTGGGCCTTCGGTTTTATAGGCCTATTAAATAATTGTGCAGTTGTGATTTCCCTTCTGGTGGCATCAAAATTTTACAATACAAACAGCAGTAAATAAAGAGGCCAATAAAGCAGGATTTCCTACAGCTGGTAGAATGCTATGTATGGCAGAAGCCACTTTCTTTACTGCTTTTTTCCTTTTTTTTGGGCTCAGCAGTATTTCATCTACAATAACTACTCATTTATTCACCAAACACTGCTTGCTGCCACATACAATAAATGTTTATTGTGTTGTTAAGCCCGTCTCAGAATGGCTTCAGTTATTGTCATGCCTCACAAAGAGGGAGGCTGTGGTGAGATCGACACAATTACAGCCACAATGCAGGGTTCATGAACCCACACATGGGAGGACCTCTCCACTTCCACAGCGAGCCGTTCTCCAGCGTGTTCAGCTCCGTGACACGGTCCTACGAGCCGCCTTCCTGCCTCCAGCAGTCAGCAAATAACAGGGCAGCTGCTTCGGCATGGGGAGGCGGCAGCGCTGTGATTCTAAATCAATAGGCTCGGATTCTGCAGTGCTATTATTTAAAAAGGCCTGGAGATAATCACCGGGTCTGTCCTCAAATGGACATTCACTGTAATAAAGAACATAACGAGTATCAGTTATTTATGGGGCTCGTTTGAATGATCGCCAACCAATCAGGAGGTGCAAATTAAAAAAGCAGCACGAGTTTTGTCAGCCTAAAACCGTTTTAGCTTTAAAGAGATGACAGACCTGTGTTTTGCAAGTCACTTTAAAGGGTCAGAGATTTGGTCAAAACCAAGCCTTACGCATGCCAGAAGCAGCCCTAGTCTACGACATTGCTGAATGTTCCTGCACCGTTTCTCCGAATGCTCAACAGCATCTGGGGAAAGTTTTTCATAGGCTACGTTCACACTACAGGCCTTAATGCTCAATTCCGATTTTTTTGTGAAATCGGATTTTTTTGCGTGTCCGTTCACATTTCCAAATATATGCGACTTGTATGTGATCTCCTGTGTGAACTGAATGCGTTCTACCTAAGTGTCCCGCATGCGCACTCGAGGACGCGATGACGTCACACGTAGCGAGCGCCCTCAGTGTTTGCGGAAGTAAACATAGATTATAATGCCGGCACGCATTTTGCGGTCATTAATTTATTTTCTAACCGGAGTTTTCCCTCCATTGACTGCTCTTCTCATTATATTCCGCTATGGGTGTCGTCTTTCTTCCCGCTTCTGCATAGCAGGACGCAGAATAGTGACGTTTGTCGAGTATCGGTGACATACAGGTCGGATAAATGCGACCCGGCCGTACAGACACAGGTCGCATTTGAAAAGATCCGATCTGTGTTGTTCAGACTGTCATAAAAAGATCAGATCCAGGTCGCATATGGGCAAAAAAAAAATTGGAATTGGGTCACTTCAGGCTGCAGTGTGAACGTAGCCTTAGATGGCTAAAGACTTTTAACCAGGTTAAAACTCTTATTTTGTCTATTTAGAAATCCAGAAAGATTAAAGGGGTGAAGAAAGAAGTCCAGAAAGAATAAAAAACAACACCACAAATGGCTCTAGTTGGATATTGACTGATGAATAGGTCAGAATTTGAATGTGAATGCTGTGTTTTAGTCAAACAGTGTATTTGATTTTTGGGATAACAGGATGATGTACAAACAATAACCGTTATGGTATATGCATTAAGGTGAAAATTATATATTGCTGTTAATTTTTTATTGCATTTGTGGAAATAAATGCAACAGAAACATATTTAAAGATAAACTAAAATTCATTCTTGACTGTACATGTGATATTTTCCTATATCCACATCTGATTGGTCCATCAACTCCCGACTAATGACTCCACCTAGGAAGTAAACACTGCTGCTGAACTGGGTCAGTCGACTCCAGAAATACTAGTCAGAAAGCTTTCTGCTAGGCCAAGAACAGGAACTGATCTCTCCAAATCTGGTTGTGAAAATATTTTAAATTTTTCAGCATCATACTCTGTTTGATGTTAAGTCAGCATTAAGTTGTTTTAAGATGACATTTTTCACCAAGCACTCCGTTGAGTCCTGCTCAGCATAACCCAATAGTTGATAATCCAACATTCCCTCCTCAGAGCGATCCACACGTGAAACTGGCATCCAACCTGAGAGATGGGTTAGCAGAAACACACGCCAGAGACCCAGACCTGTTATCTGACAGCAGAAACAGAAATCATTTAGATCTCCATTAAGGCCCTCAATTCTGTTCTGCTGTGGTAGCTGAATGATGCTGGTACAGTTGATGGTAAGCGGATGTAGTCCCGACTTTAATTCCATCACCCTTTTCTCCATTTTCCCTCTTAGATCAATATTAGGGATATTAGGAATCAGAATGTGGAGTGTTGTAATCAAGGGCACATAACTTGAGTTAAAGGTATTCAGGACGATTTTTACCAAAAATGTTGGTAAGAAATACCAAAGTCACTTTTTGAATAACTGTGCATGTGCAAGACCGTCCCGCTCTCCCGCTCCTGAAAGGGTTAGCGTGAAAGGATCTCCCAAATCCACTCTAGTCTTATTTCCTTCTTCTGAGGCTTTTCTTCTTCTTCTTCTCATAAACTTGTAAGACAGTTTGCTTATTGCAACTCTCAGCCATTTTAAAAGTATACGGTGAGAGCAGTGGAGCTACAATGAACGGCTTTGAGGGCGGCACAACAAAGGCCATCACCAAACCAATGCAGGAAGGTTTTCAAGACATTTCTGGGATCCTAATGAGGCCACAAAGATTTAAAGATTTAAAGGAAATCATCAACCCAACCTATAACGATCCTCCAGATTGACAGCTGGCACTTTATCCATTAAGGGGGACGGACCAATAGGGTCACAGGTGGCCCTATTGTTTTCATTTGAATACGGCCAATAGTTTCCCACTAGTTACAGCAAATTAAGAGATGCTATCTTGGCTGGTCTTGTATCGTAGAGGCGAGTGTGACACTTCAGAGACAAGCCCCAGAGTTTGAAAAGGTGGTCTAAAAGATAGTCTGGATTAAGACAATGGTAAGAATTAGACTATCAAATCCTTTCCTTTAGGCTACAGAGATCTCAAAAAGCTGCTGATGATTCTTAGATTTCTAATCAGTTTAAATTATTGTTAAGTGCCTCATTTATTTATTTTTGATGCTGTTGGTCATGAGTAGGTAAAACATGTTTTGATTCAATTTGGAAATTTCTTATGCTTTTTTGTTGCATTTTCTCTGTTTTAATTAATCTGTAGTAAGTCTTGAGGGATATTAACCATCCCTCTTGTTCATTTTAACCTTTTTAAGCAAAGCATCAAAGTCTTTGGTCCTCCTGCGTCTGTCATTGTGACATGAAACTCAGTTTCGTCGAAAGCGTTCAATCTTCAGATTGATATCGACTGATTTATAAACATAACTGTAGTTTAACTTTTACAGAGAGGAACATAAACATTTGCTGCCAAGCCTAGTTTTTAACTGTAAAACCTTTGTTCAATATCTATAAATCCAATCAAATGTGTTCTCAAGAATGACAGGAGAGACTGTAAAACAAACAGAGTCGGAGAAAGTGGGAGAACAGAGGCATGCCAGGGTTTTCTGACTGAGAGGAAGAAGGGAAAAAAAATCTTAAGTAAAAAAAATGGGGGAATCAAAAGAGAAGCGTGAAGTCGGGAAAAAGAAGACGGGGAGCGAGCATCTTGGGTTTTTAAAAGCCTTCATTCAGCCTTGAGCTGGACTTGATGGGTGCAGAGAGGCAGGGAGGTCTTAACTCTGCACAGGACTGAACCAGAAGGCAGCTGCGGGCAATGAATGCAGCAGCTACTTCACAGGCAATCAGTTCAAACTTGACTTTTTCTCTCCCTCTCTCTCTCTTGGATTTAATGATGACAAGGAAGTGCCTTGGCCAGGATGGTTGTTTCCTCCTTAATTGATGAGTCTCTGTATATTTATGTAAGATTTTGGCAATATGACTTGCAAAAGGCTTGTTTTCTTGAAGTGAACCCGGCAGCACAAAGCAATCCTCCTTTCTGACATTGCTTTTTGGCTTTGACTCCTCATGACCGCTCCGGTTTTACGGTCTCAATCGGACATAAACACACTTCCTGTGTTCACCTCTCAATGTCACAGAGCACTCAGCAGGCACAGGATAACACTGTGACCGTGACCCCCCCCAAAAAAAAAGAAAACGGCCAAATATTTCTCTAATAAAAGCTGCAGCCATGAAAAATGTCTACAGATCCTTCTCATACAGACGGATATGATAAAATATAGATGAGAGAAAGGAAATAAAAGGAATGGACTGCATGGTCCATTGTTTCCGTGGGGGTCACATTATAATGTTGTAGTGTGGAGTTTCTAAGTGCACAGCCTGATATTCTCAGGAAGCCATTTTAACTGTATTCACTCATTGGGTGGAGAGACATTTTTGCAGCTAATGGGAGCCAGGGTACAATAATTAAAATTCACAGAACAGTAATCTCTTTTATTCCATTAATTTTAAATTTACCGTTTCAACATTCAACATTCTTTCTGATTTCGCCCACTTCCTGGTTTCCGACTGGATGCGCTTATCAGAAATGCACACAAAAGCTAGAGTGGCGGGACATTAAACACCTGGAGGAACATGCCTGTAAATTTTATGAGGCTGCTATGACAGATCAGGTAATTTAACACATTTGGTCGATGTCAGAAATCCTACCTCGGCAGGGGCATGATGGCGCATGTTTAGACTGAACCCATCAGTACATGAACTGAAACACGTCACTGTCTAAGGGTGTTAAAAACACAGGCCCGCTGAAAACACATGCTTGACCTCAGTTTTTAGTTTACAAAGAGTTAAGGTTACTGTAAAGTTTCGTCTTTCATTTCTTGAACTTGTAATGGTGGCAGATCTGTGATGTTGTTGGCCTGTTTCTGCTGTAACAGGCCCCAGGAATATCACTGGAGTTTGCGACATCCCAAACATCAGGAGACTTAAAAGAATAGGGTGGACTCTGCCAGTGAATTTAAAATGGATCGCCGCTAAGCTCTACAGCAGGATAATGGTCCAAAACATGTGGCCAAATCAACAAGGAAATGGTTCACTGGACACAGTTGTGCAAAGCACTGGCAGTAGGGGGAACCTGTGAATGAATGCGTAACTTGGTTTTAAAATAAATATTCGAAAGTGTCTTAAAGAGCTTCACCGACTCCCAAGCTAGATGAAGAGTGTCAAAGACCTGGTAAAGTGAAGACTACAGCAACACTACACCTAATGTTGCTAGGGTCTTCACAACCATAAAACGAATATTCCCTACTAAATAAACTCAGGTTAAAGGTGTTTTTCTACATTTTATTGTATTCATATATATATATATATATATATATATATATATATATATATATATATATATATATATCCATCCATCCATTTTCTATATATATATATATATATATATATATATATATATATATATATATATATATATATATATATATATATATTTATTCTAGAGCTGGACGATAATTCAATAACAATATATATCGATTGATAGTCGTATATCGTTCATAGAAAAAAAAAGGATAAATTAGAAGTTCAACAGAATAAAAGTTTTCCTTCCTTATGCATTCTAGCCATGTAGGCTAATATTACATCATTACATCCTCCCAACCAATCACAAACGCAGACCCAGGTATGCTCCGCCCCCTCTTCAAAGTTCAGAGAGCGTACAAACACTCCCACAAACACTTTTTTTATTTTTTTAAAACTTGAAGTTTTGGTAAAAAGTTGGTTGAATAAAGGGTTAAGTTTGAAAACAGTGTCTGTTCTTTATCTAAAAATAGGTTGCTGAGCAACAGCATAAAATGCCCAGGGCTGCACTTAAAATATATGTTTTGAATTTATTGATAATAATCGATATGATTTCTATTTTCTCGATATGCTTTTTTTTCCTATATTGTCCAGCCCTAATCTATTCAACAGCTTTTGACACATTTTTACCAGGGGAGCCAATAAATGCAGCCAGTGCTATCTATGCAAATTCTATATTCCAGTGCACGTTATCTTTCCTTATATAATAAAGAAAAATCCCTATGTGTCCCCAAGGTTCTGTATAGGTTTATGTGACCATTGATAAATAATAAAGCAAAAAGTGTTGTAGCAGTTGCTCATATGACCATCACATAACAATAGTCACCAAAGCTAGAGGAAATCAGAATTTTTTTATTTTTTTTTATAAAGATTGTTTCCTCACAATAATGGTCAACATACATTTCCACTGTAAACTCACTTCTGTTCTTCTTGGGACATCTGAATACCTGTTCTGTCCTGATTTCCCTCTTTTTTTTTTTCATTTGACAATGCAAAGACCTTATGCTGTTTTTGGATGACTGACACCATGGAAATAAATCAGCATCCTGTTTGAAAGTTTTACTTACTTGCCACAATTACTAACAGTTTCATGAGGGTTCATTTTGTCTATAATCAACTCTAACAAGAAAGGTTTCAATACTATAGGTCACCTGTAACACAAGGACCCGTTTCTCTTAAAACTGAAACAATAAAACGACCATTGCAGTCTTTAAATATTGGTCTTAACTGATTGGTTGTTGGTTATCACATTGGGCTCATTTACTCTCTGCTCCCTCTTCAGTTAGCAGATTTAGAGGTAGAACCATAACATGCATTGCCCTGATTCATATACGTTTAGGCACAGAAAATAAGTCATCACGTCGAAGCTTTTAGAGAGCCTGTCAAGTCCCTTACAGAAGCAGATCAAATGCTTCCTATGCAAGTAATTGTTGAAAGCAAAGTGCGAGCTAGAGAAAGCGAAAACCAGCAGGGTAAGACACGATGAGGGCAAACAAGAAAGTAGTTGTAAGGAGAAGAATACAACAGTAGTCCTGATTCAAGCATATCCACGGAGTATTTCTTTTCACTAGTACAGTAAAGCATCATTCTGCTCGCTTTGAATCTGACTGCTCGTCTCCAGAGATTGTTCTAACTCTAGCTTTAAGCGCGTCTTTGTGAGTAGCACAGCTCGAACGTCAAGATTCACATTTTAATTTCCAATATCCGCCCAAGCTCAGCGCGCAGAGGCTAAAGTAAATAATTGAGCTATTAAACAAAAGAGAACACCACACGCTTAAAGAACCTTGTTAAAATCTTCAGCTTTTTCACATTTTTTTTTTCATATTACAAGGTTGGGAGTTTGTGATTGAAGAACAATTGTTAAGTGGGAACAAAACAACAGTTTTCAACTTTTTACGAACAGAAATCTGAACAGTGCAGGTGTGCTTTTTCCTGGACCAATTTTAACACGTGGTTTGGTCAAAAAACTGTTTCATTGAGCTCCGGCTGCATGTTTAGGTGTTTTGTCCTGCTGGATGGTGAAGTTCCTCTACCCCAATCTCAAATCTCTTGTAGCTTCTAGCACATTCCTTCCAGGATTACCCTGTGTTTAGCTCCATCCATCTTTCCATCAATTACGGCCAGTTTCCTTGTCCCAGGTCAAGAAGAGCGTCCCCAAGCATGATACTGCCACCACCATGTTTCACCATAGAGACGGTCTGTTCAAGACGATGCAGTTTGGTTTTCAGATTATTATTTGTAAATTTTGATAACCGTGTATAGTTTTTTTGCCCATCACAATCACACATTACTGTGTGTTGAACTATCACATACAATCCCAGCAAAATCCCTACAGTTTGTGGTTGTATGTGCAGAATATGAGAAAGCCGAAGGGGTTTAAATACTTTAGCAAGTTACTGTAAATGACTGCGCTGCAACAGCTCAACACAGGTCAGACAGCCCTTTTTTCAAAACAACACCCATTTGTCATGAATTATTTAGCCCCGCAAACGCGTCGGATAATTAAAGTTTTTCTTCAACATGTTCTATTATGCAACACACATACATCTAAACCCAGGCGAAGCAATGAGCATGCTGCCGGGCATGGCACCGCACATCAGAAGTGGCAAAGTAATTAATATTTCACCCACTCGTTTTTACATTAGCGCCACACAAACACAGTCAGAAAACACAGCCGCAAAAAAATCAGTCACTCATCAGGAGTCACAGCCGCAGAGCCTCAGCGGAGAATGATTATACAACATCTTTCCTCATTTCTCTTTAAACACAATGTGAAAAATGCTGTTTTCCAGTGACTCGGTGGTCAACAATACATACCACATCAATGCAACATCCTTTGTTTGAAACTGGTGTGTGACCTCGGTCACCTTATGGCAAGAGAACTTCCACTACCAAAGGAAACCATCCCTCAAAAATAATTCATGACAAAAGACAGCTGTGATGGAAGCCTCGGCGTTTGCTTTCGATCAGCGTCACGCCGCGATCCATATTTTAAACCTTCTTTCAGCCCCAGTGCAATGTGTTTGTGTTCTCTAAGGCATGCATTCAGCAAGCTGCCCACTCACATTCATTGTTACACTTCAGACCGGCCTGATACGTTTGACACAATAAACAAATGAACAATCAGAGTCTCACAGCGTTACGGATGCTTGAAACAGAAAGTATTGTAAAAATGGAAAGACTGACACAAATTACCTTCTCTAACCCTGGGATCACTCAAACTAAACATGTCAGGCTTGCTGTACAGAAGCCTGAAGGAAACCCATTTAGAACGCGGGCAGGAACATAAAAAAAAAAAAGACATTTGTCTGTGAATTGGATGAATGATCAGACTGTACTGAATCTTTTTCAGAGAACAATTTACAGCTGTACCTTTGCTGTACACTGGTTTCATGTTCAGTGCTACAGAAGTACCCCAATCTCATCAGCAGAAGTTTTTTTGACTCAGCTCATGCCATGCAAATTGTGCAAATAAGGTAGAAGCCATGCATAAAAGGATTTCTGGATTAGGATCCCAATCAAGGATTTTTAAAATAATCTGTTTTTGACTAAACTATCTATAGTTGTTTTTGTACAGTAAATTTACCATTTACAGTCGATGTTGTATCAGCTAGCTGCCTTTAGCATAGCCAAAATGTAAACATCTCAGGCAGCTTTCATCTGCAAGGGTTGCACACCATACCTACAGTTTGGTTGATTTAATTATTCTAGGGTCACTAAGTGTTTTTCACCCTTAACTTTGATATTCACAGTGACAGAGAGACTACCAAGAGTCAAGAGTACCCTACTGGAGCACCAAAGCATCATCCCTTTTCCAATCAATGCCAGAAGTACACCCCAGAACTCTAACGAGATCACTGGATGTCAGTCCCGACCGTCTTAAGTCGGTCCCAAAAGGAAGTTAATTGAGTGGTATTAATCCACTCACCTTAGGTTTAGGTTTTACATTCACCAACGTTAAAGTTAGTGTTAGCCCTCAGGGAAATAGTTTGCTTATCTTTCTCTCAGTCTCCACTAGGTTTGCCAACAGTCCCGTATTAGCCGGGATTCAACTATCAATGATTCATACAAAAAGAGAGTTACCATGTCACCATTAACCTAGCACTTAACCAAACTCCCACAAACACCGTTAGCAGGAACGACTTTACTGTTTGAATCGACCGTAAGCTGCAGGTGTCGACTCAGGAACACTTTGAAAAACAAATGATGAGACGTGGTTTTAGCAAGCCTGGCTTTTTTGCCTTAAAGCCATTTTAACCTCATATTTTATAAAATACAGTAAGATGGAGGCATCACAGAAATACTTGACATAGAAGCACACTGTGAATTGCATACTACTGATCCCAGTTTACACACACTGTTCAGAACATGCGTACATTAAAAGGAACACATACTTTAGAGAAATCCCTGGACTTTATGTTTCATTGTTCTTAAAACCCAGCGTACATGGCAAGACGAGAAACAGTTTATCCGTTCGCTACAGCGATAATGAAGGAAAGAAAGGTGGATTCAATGAAAGTTTTATATAAGCATTGTTCAACAAAGATAAGATATGTAGCTTGCCCCACCATGAACTGAATTACCAACCTAAAACAGCCAAATAAACATAACTGATAAGAGAAAAAACAAGCTAATGTGCAAAGTCAACACCCTGTTGCATTTAAAGCGTCCCAGCAGACAGTGCCGAAGTTAGAAAAAATTAAAAAGGAGTCTTTATAGCAGCAGAAATGTGATCATATTAGTCCCTTTGCAACGTTCCCTCTTAGCATTTTAGCTAGCTAAAACCAACTTTGTTCCCCACAACACCCTTAATGCTAACCTCTTAACCTCTTTTGGACCAGCCAGTGCTGACGGTCAGAATACCTAAAACTTCCCCATATTTGACTGTATGGGACGCAGAAAGGATTGACACATGTTCTTCAGTCACAACTGTATAGCTTTTAACCTGGTATGAAAGGTCCTCGCAATCTTCTGATCTCCAGATCTAGCTCCTTCACCACTTCTATCTCTAAATAGTACAACATATTTTTTACAATCAGTTAAGCACAAAGGAGCAGGTTTTTTATGAACGCACACACAACATTCAGCTATTACATTACCAGCTAGCAATCAGCTGATTGTAACTGTGGCAGGATAAGCCTGATGTACAGTAAACAAAGCTTCTCAGCTGCTTACAGCCATCATAATCCGTTTAACCTATTAGCCTTCAGCTGTATTTTAATATTACTGACTGAACAACAATCAAGCCGAGACGAGAAGAGCAGATCAAAAGAGCAAATTAATAAGCAAATTTCTTGCAATATAATAAAAAGTCTTAAAAAAAACCAGCAACCTTACTCATGAAACTGATTTTTTTTATAGAATATTTTTAAACCGTGCAGCACGATTTATTTTTGTGCTGCACACGAGCCAAAAGTGGGCTATGGATTAAGCGCATATTTCTTTTTAATGATGAAGCACAAAGCACTAGGAGGCAGCTCTGAAACTCTCACAAGTCTTTTGAAGCTCCCACTAGTCAGTCCCACAGATTTGACAGCCTGCTTTCTTTTTCTCCTTGTTTGCCGAGAAGCTTTCTGAGGGTCTGAGCTCAGTGCAGGCTAATGGCTGAGCAGCACTGAAGGCTCGTTTAAGACTAGATCATATTTCATTAAGGCTGAACCTAATGATCTCCTCCTATAGTGCACTTGGTCACAAAAGACGAGTGTACACATCAGGAGAACAAAACAGGGGCTTTCAAACTGCATTCATAAAACGCTGATGACTGGAGAACAGCTGCAAAGCCTCAAACATTAGGACGCAGCAAAGTATGTAGCTGTCAAGCTGTCAGACCCGATACAGCTGATGAAGAAAGGCTAACTACAGCAGGGCATTGATTTTTAGCTTGGACAACCTTTATACAGTGACAGGAGGAAGACAAAAAGCTGCTGGTGTTTGGATGCCATACATATAACGGGACACACCGCACATTTAGATTTTGTAATAACAGCATGTAATAACATCTTACTGTACCCAAAGGAGGCCGACTTCCACTTGCGGCAGGGGATGACCCTTCTGCAACCTTCGGATCCTAACCTCCCGGGATTTTCTGTGGCTTCCACCGGCAGAGATGCATGCCTCCTATGGAAGGACAAACAGTGTCACACAGCACAACACAAACCTGCAAACATATGACGACAGATGCGAGGGAAAAAAAAATTCCCCGGTGTGGAAATGAAGCATTAATTTTCACCTCAGAGGTTAACATCTGAAAATATGAAGTACAGGAACAGAGAAATGGCTTCCCTCTCGCCACATGGAGCAATAAGCTAGCATCCTGATTCTGAATGTATATTAAATTGATCGTAATTCAGTTATTTTGGAGGCATTTGTCCTTATAGGCTCTTAACCACTTTTGCAAAAAGTGACCACGGTTATTGGGCTGGTTGTTCTAGTGTTTAAACAGCATTTATATAAGAAACTGAGCAATTTCTGGGTGAAAGAATCAGGAGGGATGGTTTTCTTTATGAACAACATGTGCTGGGAATGCTTTTGCACAGAGACTCCAACCAGTCAGGTAAACTATACCTGCACTGCCAATGTTTACTCTTTATATTACTGTACAGAGTAGAAAACTAATTTTAGCTGTAGAAATTTTGAGCAGGCTTAACTCTAATAAAAGTCACTGGTTTTAGCTGAGAGATCAGTTATACCACATGATATCCAAAGGTTTACTTAGCTTAAACTGTACTCTCCAGTGCTTTCTCAAGTCTCCTTTTGTGTACAAAGCTGTCGTAGGGAAACTCAGTCTGCTCTGACTGCTCAAAACTGCACTATATACATGCAATAATTTCATCTAATCAGGCAAAGCCTTCCAACCTGTTATGCAGACCGAGACAGGATAACTCCCATGGCCATTTAACATGTATAAAGACATAAAATTTAGTTATTTAATAGATTAGCATTTTGCTACATGCAAGCACTGAACTGCTTTATCTAGAAGAACATTTGTTGCTCAGCTATGAATCATATATGGATCATAATATGGTAGATTTCTCTATCTGGTTTTCTTCTAAGAAAAATTGTTATAGATTTTATAAACAAGACCTCAGCAGAAACAATTGTCCTATTTAAATTATAGCTCAGTTCAACATGAAGAATCACAGAAAATAAAAGCCAGTAGGACAAGATTTGATTGTAGTGTGTGATCCCATCTAGAGGTCTTGTTTGTACTCTATACAAGAGTGTTGTACGTAGAGACCTGTCTCTCTCATATATTGTATAAAGTTTTTTTTTGTTTTTTTCTAACAAATTAAGCCACCTCTACGCTGTTTTGAATGGGTCAAGTGGCAAGTTTCAGCTTCCAACTTGAAGCCCAATACTAACAACTGAGCTGCAACCTAATTATAGTACCTCAGCACTAGAGTTGAGCAATCACCGGTTCAAGGATAATTCCAAGGTTTAAAACATTAAAGGGTTTCAAAACCTCTGAAAATTTTCATCGTACCATCTATATGGTATGAAGTCCTTTAAATGAGATGTCAGAGACATCTCATTTGGCAAAGTGGCCAGCAATTTCTCCTGCTGTATGGGGCAATCTACCACTTGTTGTTGTGTACTGCCAGTCAGCTGGCTGCAAGACAGTTTCCCCTTTCCACAACTCATCAGACGGTTCAGGTGTTTGGCATTTTTCCAGTAAAAAGAACATAGTTATCCCATGTAATGCCGTTTTGAAACTGCCGCTGACAAGCTGTAATGGGCATGTCTGCAACACAGGTTGACTGTCTAAGTGGATAGCGCAACCATTTAACAAGCTAATATGAGTTTCTTATACTCTCTCTCTTTAAGCCCTGAGGTTCCTCAAGGCTCAGTACTCAGTACATTATTATTTTGATTTCATACACTGCCCCTGGCAAGTACTATCCAGTCATTTCAGGACATCTTTTACTCTCATGTTAACATGATAAGTTATCTAAATTGATCAACTGTGTCAGGCCCAAATTACCACCTTTTAGTCTGCTGCTCTGTCGGCTTAACTGAAAAACCTTTAATAATTTGCACCCACACACTAGGGTAAATGGCTTGTACTTGTATAGCACTCTATAAAGTCCAACAACCCCAAAGTGCTTTACATTACATTCAGTCATTCACCCATTCACACTCTGATGCTGGTGAGCTATGTTAGTAACTGGCAGGCTGATAATTTCCAGAAATAATAATTTTAGCCCCAACTGAAATATACTCAAACATCAGCAAAGTAATTCCTCAAGTTCAGTGTTTCCAGCCAGAGGTCAACTTTGGTTCCCTGGACTTGCATATAAAAAAACATTTCTTGGTATTTTGTTTTTCAGTTATAGAACAATGTGAAACACAAATCTGAGTGCTATGCACCCAACTTGGACAATTGTTCATGTGTTCATTTAATGATGTTTAGAGCATTGTGATGCCTTGGCTTGAGGGAACTTCTTCTCTGCTGACGCAAGGTCACTGACATGGTCCAATAAGCTAAATCATATAACTTCTGTTTTATATTCTTCACACTGGCTTCCTGTGCAGTTCAGAAACTATTTTAAAATATTAGTCCTCATACACAACACAGCGAATACTCAGACAGCAGTAGGTCCTTCGAATAAATATTTATAGCTTCTTGTTCGTTACATTGGCAAAATCAAAATATCTGAAATCAAAATCTAATTTCTCACTGAGATAACCAACATTTCAGAACTAAACTGAATTGAATTAGGGCCATCTATATAGTCGGGCATTTAGGGAACAATGTCCAAAACTTGGCTTGCTTGTCAAAAAGGACTTCTAACCTTGTCAAGGACAAATACAGAGGACACGGTTGGAGTCCTAGATACCAAAGTTGAGTATCTGTTGGCAGAGGAGGACAGGTTTCTGTGATCCCTAAGGACTACCCTGGCTTTGGGTGCGAGACAGCTCTACAGCAGTGTTGAAACACAGCACTGTCACCTCCTGTCCCTGCAGATAAATATCTGCTCAGCTATCCTGTCACTACATCAAAGGACTTTTTAAAGGTTAGATATCTTTGTGAACTAAGTGTCGTTCGGTCCACACAATGTGCCGTTTCTGAAACGTTTCTTGGGCTGCAGAAAACTGCTGTTCCAAGGCTTTTCTGTAATAACTCATCTTCAAAAAGAAAGGTGCAAGTGTGCATCCTCTGTGCTTCCTTTTTATAAATGCATTACATTAATTCCTTTGGCAATAACATCATACTTCGTTAATTATCTCACAATCCATTAACAACAATAACATGAATAGAGCAAATATTGGAATTGATCGGGTACGCTTTGCTTTGCAGCTGTTGCTTCCAGACACACTTTCAGAGACACTGGGACCTCCAACACATCAACCCAGCAGAGCTCTATTCTCTTCACTGTCATCTATATAATAACGGCGGAGCTGTATTATCCTCGCCTCCGTTTTCTCCAAGTCTCAGCGGAGGAGTAAAGGAAAATATAAGCCATAGTACCAGGCTTTTCTAAAATGCACGTGGTCAATCACTATGCTTCAGGGTTTTTTGTTTTTTTTTCCCACAAGCTCTCCTGATCTTTTTTTGGAGTCGATTCAAATAAACAGAATATGAAATTTCAATTAGGGCTAATTTCTTTTATACTCCGTCAAAGGCAACAGCTATCCATCCCAAAGCTCGGTAGCTACTCGTTTATGAATGAGTGAAAAGGGCACGAGGAGGAGCGGCAGTGTGGGAACATTCACTGAAGAACAATCCAATGAAAGCAGGTCACTGTGAAGCTGTTGATCCCCTGTCTGAATATCTCAGCCAACTCCTAATCACATCTGAATAAAGCCATCCATTCTGATTTCACAACAGTGGACCAATTAAACACAACCGTGTCAGTAATCCTCTCTCATTAGGCACGGAGCATGGCGGAGCGTATAAGCCAGCATCGCCCAACTTCTACCCCACGCAAATCTCTCCCGAACCAGTGCAAAAGCAATCCTGCAGGATCGGGCCCTTTTTTTTTATTTATAGCGCCAGTGCCAAGTTCAGAGGCTTCTGAATTATTAATGATGACGAAACCTACTGAGCCACGTTGCACAGAAAATTTCTTTAAAAAAAACAAAACAAAAAAACAAAAAAAAAAAAAAAAACAGCCAGTTTCATTGGTGTCGCGCTGTAGCATATTAACAAGGTGTGAGACGTAAGCGGCTGTTAGGCTACTGTGTGCTGTCAGCAGATTGTTGTTGTGACAGTTCATTTCATCCCGCTGTCGGTTCAGGTGATAAACGAGTAACAGCACACTGTAAAGTGATCGATTTACAACGACAGCTGATGCTGCTGCTTCACATAAAACAGATGCTGTAGGATACCTGCACTGAAATATTTACACTTAATCCTTGTCAAAAGAGATTCATATGGAAGAATGACATGCTAATTATGAAAAAGTAGAAACTGGACTACACAATTATGATTCTGTAATCAAAACAAAGAAAGATCTGATTGGAATGTTTTTTCCAGGATGCAAGGACTGCACAACAAACAGCAGCTTCCTGGGTGCACAAGTTTGAATTCATTGTGAATTTTCTCTAGGGGCAGCTTGTCAACGTGATCGGCTGAATAGGATTCCATTCAATTTTGTTTACAGAGCGCCAATTCATACCGCATGTCATCTCAAGGCACTTTACAGAGTCAAATTCATTCAAATCATACAGACAGATTGGTAAACAAGTTTGCTATCCAAGGAAACCCAGCAGATTGCGTCGAGTCTTGACAAGCAGCATTCACTCCTCCTGAAAGAGCGTAGAGCCACAGGGACAGTCGTCTGCGTTGTCGTTTGCTTTGCAGCAATCCCTCATGCTGAGCATGCATGAAGCGACGGTGGAGAGGAGAACTCGCCTTTAAGAGGCAGAAACCAGCAGCAGAACCAGACTCAGTGCAAACGGCCATCTGCAACGACCAACTGGGTGTTGGAGTAGACGGAGCAATAAGAATCTGTTGATTCAGTTTCTAGTCGCCACATACGTTTTGTGCATCAATCTTTCTCAGTTTCTCAAACCTTTGACTAATTTAGCAAATGTTTTTGCCCACAAAGCTTTTTGAGAAGAAACCCTCAGAAACCGTATCAAGGGTTGCTGCGTCTATGCGCTGCATATGTCACAGGGGTTTGGCCACAGCCAGAGGTCGGCTTCAACCAAGCTGCTGTTTCAAAAAATGAAATAAACGTGGATAAAGTTTCTGCTTCAGTGAGAAATAAGCTGGGATCTAAATATATTTTAATTATGGTAATACTTAAATTTATGTAGCCTTTGGGTGCTCTGTACAGCAGCATTGCCACGATGCAGGAGCATCTGGTGTGACAATACTCATTGGTTAATATTGAGCTAACAGAAAAAGACAAAAGTCCCTAAGACTATTTAAGCCTCTGAATACACTTTTAGACCCACAGCCTATTTTGTATCACTGTGGCTGTTTTCTGCAGACAACATGCAGCTGGCAGTCTCAATTTTACATAAGCCTGTTTTCAAAAGCACTAAACCGTGTGGAAAATAAAAACTAAAGGAGCAAAATCTAAAATCTTAAATTAAAAAGGTGCAGAAATAACTGTTTTTTTGGTAATATAGTCTCATTGTTTTTTAACATTCACAACATAGTGTATATAAGGGGCTTCACACCGTTTATGTAACATTTTGTTTGCCGAGTTTTAACATCTGAGTTAAACAGAGCCACATCTTTGGATGTATTTTAAGGCAATAAAATACACCCAGTACTTCCTTGTGTGTCAACATAGAGAAATCAAAAGAAATTAGGCAAGATATCAAGAACTGTTGACTTCCACAAGTGTGGTTCATCCTAGGGTAAAATGTCCAGATGCCTGAAGTTGCCATATTCATGTGTTGAAACAATTGTATCTATTGTAAGTCTATTTAGCATGTGACTGTCCAGTCATTATACTCCTATAGAAAGAGACAGGTTCTGTTTCCCAGAGATGAACATATTTTGGTGTGAAATGTGCGTATGTGCGTAACTCAAGAACAACAGCAAAAGACTTTGTGAGGCTACTGACTGATGTTTGTTTAAGAGTTTCATTAGGGACTGAAATGAGCCTCGACCAACATGGGCTGAAAGGCCATTGAGAGAGGAAGAAGCCATTATTTAAAAAGAAACATAAAAGGCCAAATTAAAGTTCTGTGGTCTGCTCAAACGAAAACCCGAAAAGTGTTTGGTGTCATAATAGGGATAATTACACCAGGAGAAAATAGGAGGGAATTTGCAAGTCTGAGAAAACATGTTTTATTGCGCGGTTGTGTGGCTGCAAGAGGAATAGTTACACGCTACAAAGAAAATGGCATCATCAGCAAATAACATTAGGTTGAAATATTGAACGTTGGCACCACGAGACTTTCAGCCAGGACGTCGAAGCTTGGTCACAAATGGGACCTTCCAGTGAAATCATATTACCAATTATTTTTTATGAAGCCACATATGGAGAACAAAGTGGTTGTTTTAGAGTGAACACAGAACATTTGCAGCCAGATATTAAAAGGCGTGTTTGAGCAAAGTGGCTTACAAACCCGACTTTATTACACCGGTTCTTCTAAAATTATGAGAAGTTAGAAGAAGGGTACCCAAAATGTTTGACACACGTCATACAGTTTAAAAGGCAATTCTACCTAATGCCACAGAAAACTATGGTAAGCTGTGGTAAGATGTGGTATTTAAATATCTAGTTTCATTTGTACATTAGTTCAAACTCAAGTTATATCCCCCATTAGCAATTAGCGCATGTCTTGAAGGCAGATTTTGAGGTTGGGAATTTAGAAGGGCCGCTTTAGAAGCTTTACCGCATCCAGTCAAAAAAACTTGTTTTGATCTGTGTTTGGGATAATTGTGCCGTTAGAGGCATTTATTTCCCTTATAAAAAAAGAAGACTGAGAGACATTAATGACACAGAATGACTGTTTACAGAAGCCATGATTCCTAAAGTTTAGGTTAAAGATGTACTTTGTTGATTTTGATGCTTTATTTGCATGCTTTGTCATCTTTTGCTTTGAGTTACACTTTTAGATCTAAATTTGACACACAAAATATGACCTAAATTAATCTAATTTTGAATTTTTGGACGCTTACAGACAATCAAAATGGAACAAAGTTCTGATGCATTGTTGGGAAACTGTATCCTATATATATATATAAACACATAGACACACATAACATATCCAAACATTTAAGAGACTCCACCTGCAATAACAATGAGTATCCCCTCAGATGTAACGCACCATATTTATCAAGGCATCAACATGACAGATCTGTGAATTAGTTAACTGTAAAAAAAAAAGAAAAAAGAAAAAAATGTAAACACGTTAATGAAGGTAAAAGAAAAACAAAACAGCATTGGTTTCATGTTTCTGCTGTTCATTTTGGAACAGCAGAGCACACCGCTGGAGCACAGCTCATTCATGTATTTTTGAAAGAGGTTGTTCATCAAAACATACGCCTGCTTTTCACAGGGTGATGATAATGATGGAGGCTTTGTTGTGAGACCACTTTGCCGTTCTGCTTTGCGTCCATTAAAAAAAAAAGCTCTCAGTGGCCGTACTCTACCAGGTCTACTTTTGAAGCTGAAGAACCGTGATGTTTAATGAAGCCCTCGCTGCAGTGGTGCATCTATTCTCTTGTTTGTTCTATTTACCAATCCAACCTCAGATTACATCATTTCTTGTTCCGCGAGCTACCTTAAAGCTATATCTTCACCTGATGGGTCTGCTGTAAAAGAAAAAAGGTCACATTTACCCATCACACTGTTTACAGAATGAGAATATCATCTTGGGTTGTGAGCTCAGTACTACCGAAGGAAACGTACTGAAAGAACATCAACAACTTAGAAACGCAGAGGGGTGCAGCCACATTAAATCACGGATTTGTTTTCCATTGAAGCTGTCTGTGTTTTACAGTTTTCATTCCTGCACCAAAATGCATGGATATATACACAAAATATTAAAAGGAACACTGGGAAAAACAACAACATTATGCTGGATATTCATACTTATATGGAATGGAAGATTTGTTAGGAACAAAAAGGTTGCCACTAAGGATAAAACTTATTGATTAATTATTTGATCTAAACTTGACTCATCTTATCCATCAGCTGAAAGATCAATGGATAAGCAGCCATTTTGTTAAAAACCTGAGTTTTCTCCTGCATCTAAAGGGTCGTCTTCGATAACACGAAGGGCTAATTTATCGCAAGATGCTGAATTTAAAAAGAGGCATGTCGACATATTAATTTATCGTGCCATCTGTATTAAATTGACTGACTGAATAAACAAAAGAATGTGTTTTTGTACACATTATTAAACTTAGATATATTTAGAAATATATAACAAAATAGGAACCTATTAGGTCATTGAATAGAAACAAATAAGATGAATAGAATAAAATATGTGAAACAGGCATTATCATGTACAGTACCAGATGTGCCATCCTGTAGGAGAAGGACTGCCCTCTCTCAACCCCATTTTCTGTCAGCCTACTGTCAAGTAAAGGCCACTAATGCCATAAAAAAAATGTTCCTTTGATTTTTTTTTAGCAGTGTGTATATTTGTTTAAACCCATTTAAACAATACTCTTTGCTTTTTTTTTTTTATTCTTTTAAAAATTTCCTTGTCTGTGAACATATTTTTGAATAAATATTTTATGCCAGTTTTCTATTATTAATGCTGGGAGCTATGGAGTACAACAGATTCCAGCGTTAGACATAAAAGTAAATGGATTCACAGGTGTGTGAGCTTAAAGGACTAAATACACCAGAGTCAAATAACAATACATTATTTAGTGTTATAGAAAATTGCTCTTGTTCACATGCTGTTTCACCCTGTGCAAAGTTATGTTGCTAAAACCTTTACATGTTATTCCTCAATGTTAGTTTAAATTTTATTATAAGGATGATGTTTAACATCAAATATTTTTATTATAAATAAGTAAATATTGAGGTTTTTGGGTTTGCCCTACAAAGCTATAATTAGTTTTAAAAAGATTTAAATCAAAACTCAATTAAGATTCACAATTAGACATGGTGTCAGGCATTAGGATTTCCTAATATTAGAATTTGGCCAAACGTTCCTCAGCACGCTGCAGAAAATCGATCCACTTGATGTAGCCATAGAACAGTTCCGGCTTCACTCTGGTTGGATATTTGACATCTCATCTTCTCGGAGTTGCTAGGACTCATTTATATTGCTTGGTTCACTGGTTCAGGTACAACGTTAAAGTACAGTCCATAAATTCTCAAAAGGAAACCGGTTTAAGCGATTCCAAAAGCTTGTTGGTCCACTTTTAATCAAATTGATAAGTTGGGATCTTCTTCGGACACTTACTTATTTCCATGCTTCAACCCGCTACAGTTCAGAATCAGAATCAGAAATACTTTAATAATCCCAGAGGGAAATTATATTTGTTACACGCTACAAAAAATTTCATGTATTTGGACACTGACAAATGTTTAGGTTTTTTTATATCAGTTTATTAAAACATATAATAGATTACATAATAGACATGACCATACTGTGTAGACTCCCAGTTCTTATTTGAGGGTATCCACATTAAGATAGTTTGAAGAGATTAGGAGTTTCAGCTCCTTCACATGTAACTATCTGTTTTTAAAAAGGGATCAAAAGTGACTGAACAATTGTCATTGAGGCTATTTCATGGGCAGGTTTGGGTAATTCCATTTTTCTTTGCATTTCAACTGCATTTGAGTTGTTTCAGGAACAATTCAGTCTGGTAATGCACAGAATCAAACCGGGGTAAACCTTGTCGCTTTCCAAATATTTATGCTCCTGGCTGTAAATGTTGATTTGAGGTGAATCTGAAAAAATTGAAGGCCATACTCTTCTAATATTCCACTAAATGCGATGCAATAGCGCCGCTACCACCAAAACAGATCCTAAGCATGATGCTACCACTGCCATTCTTAACAACCGGTGCAGTGTTCTTTGCTTTTACTGTCTAATCATGAGTTTTCAAAATATCCTCCATGTTCTTGGGCTAAAAAGCTCAATCTTTGTCTCCTTTCACCATAAAACCTCAAAGGTTTATGGCCTGCAAATTTCAGTAGAACTTGAAGGTATCAATTTTTGGAAACGGGGTTTAGTTCTTAGTCAGCACCCTCAGTCCATATTGATCCTAAACTCACTTCACTGTGGACAGTGACAACCTCTGTATCAGCAGCTCACAGTTTATGATGGGCTTCAGCCTTAGAGGTTCCTGGATTATTCGTAAACATCCTTGCCAATTTCCTCTCACCTGAGGTGACAGCTTGATTCAGTTGAAAGGAACTTTGAGATAGCTGTGTTTTCCAGAAGCATAATGCACATACAAACTGGTCTTGGACATGAATAAATGAGGCTAAAAGTAAGCTTCAGGGATAAATCTCAATAAAAAATGTATGTGCTTAAAAGCTGGGAAAGCCTGAAATATCCCAAAAAGGCTTTTTTTTAGGCTCTAAAAAGCTTGTGGTAAAGGTGCAACTTGCTAAGTGACACCCAGATACATATCCGTAGGAGTGTATGCACATATTAGAGCCAGCATTTATATGTTTTAAGCTGTGTGAAAAACATGCATCTAATTAAATATAGGCCACCTTATCTTAATAAAAAAGTAAGAATAAATATCACAGAAATTGGACATTGCATGAACATTCCACACAGGGAAAAAGAATGGCTCAAATGCACCATGAACATCCCAAATCTAAAATAACTATGATGCTAATGAGGCGTGGATGTAAACCCTTGACCAGAAGGGTCAATAAATAACTTACTAGGATGACCTCTTTCAGCTTCTTGAAGATAACACTGTTATTACGCATCGACTCCAATAAATGCTGTCAGACTTAACCTATTACGCATTTTTGTGGACAATCGCCTGCACAGGTTTATCATTGATGTTCATCTGTTCGTCTGCAGTAGAAATCAATGCTTAAAAGCACTCCAGCATCAGCTGCAATGATATTAATAAAATTTACTCTGAATTGTGCAGACTACAGGCCGCTTTTTAGCAGACATATTTCCCCACACACCTCATTTCATGTATTTTTTATTTATTTATTTATTTGTACATCGGTTTCTTGTCTTTGGTTTGTTGTAAGACGTAATGATGCCAATGAGCTGTATGGAATAACATAAAGACATATGACTTTATAGCAGGACATTTAGTGCCAGCAGGATCCAAGAACAGACCTGAAATGTGTGTTTTTTTTTTAGTTCAACGCCCGTTTGTATGACACTCCTTCTGACATACTTAAACAGCCTTTGGCTCTGAACACATAGCAGTTTTAGGTTGTCTAAGGTGGAGGATGCTTGGAGAAAAAAACAGCTGATAAGGAGAGTGTTTACCACTGAGCAAAACCCATCATGGGTTATATTCCTCAGTTGTGTTCCCAGTGAAGATAGATTCACTTTAGAGCTTTAAAACTGCAGCAGCAGAAACACTCCTACAAATCTCCAGCTACACCAACTGCCAACAACTGAAAACAAAGGAATGGGCCCTTCTTATAAAAAAATAAAAAAAAGACAGAAAAGAACAACAATTTCCTTTTCACTCTGTAAAATCCAGCAGTAGCCAACACAAAGAAAAGAGACAGGTCCTGTCTCTGCCATACAGGTCTCTACTTGTCACCCTGACTAGTGTTCTGATTGCTGTTATTTACTTTTACACCACCACAGCATGGGCTTTTTGAAACAAAAGCTCAATACCGTGTCAAGGATGTCCAAGGCAGAGTGCTTTTGTAATCGCAAAAAACTTCAGAACTCTATTAAAGACAAAAACTCAGAAAATTATCAAAAGAAGCAGCTTGACCTACCTGACCATTCGGGTGGGGTCACACTCGGATCTGAAAAGCAGAGAAAAAAAAACAAAACACAGACGTTATTGTTTGCTTTTTGAACAAGTGGAAACTAGATGTTCTAGGAATAAAGCTTAACATTGTATTACATAGAACAACTTGAATAACTTTGATTAAGCAACATCATTGCTTAGATCCAGTTATGCTTGGAGAAACTTTCTGAACTGATCTCCTGAGAGATGGTAGGCATTCCTGACATATGGGAGTGAGACTGACAAATTACACACGCAAGGCCATTTTTTAAGTACACCTAGAGACACGTCGTTAATGCAAAAAGTGAATTTGCCAATCACATGGGAGATACATAAAGGATTTAGGGATGTAGACATGGTAAAGATGACCTCTGGAAGTTAAATCTGAACGTCAGACTGGGCCAGAAAAGGGATTTAAATTACATTCGGGTTGTTGCTGCCAGACAGAGAAATCCAGGCACTTTCAGATCCTGCTGTTCTAGTCGGATTTACTAAAAGGCAGAGTCTAGTCAAGTTTATTTGTATAGCACATTTCAGCATTTCATGAAAACACAAAAACACCATAAAAAACATAGAAACGGTCACCGGTTTTAAGACCAGTACCAAACATTAAATTTTATTAAGTGAAAACATCAATACGTATAAAATTTGTTGGTCAGTGTTCTGGTTATTATGGGTCTAAAGCAACTCTAAGCAGGTGGGTTTTCAGTTTCGCACAGAGAATAACCGGACCAACAGAAATCCTGCCTTTTTAATGAATGGCCTGGGCTGGCACTGTAATAGTACGGAAGATTTCTTGGCATACATCAGGTTCCTTTAGTATTACCTAAGCATCATTTCAATAACACAGCCTACCTACGTATTACTGCTGACCATGTCCATCCCTTTCTGACTAAACTCTGCCCATTTCCTGATGGCTACTTTGAGCAATATAATTCAACCATGACTACGATCTTAAATCCTCTCAAAGTGGTTTGCAGAATGTAATGAGTTCAACCGTACTGCAATGGCCTCCTACAGTCCAGATATCAGTCCAACACAGCACCTTTGAGACATGGTAGAACAGGAGATTCACATCAGGGACGGGCAGCCGACATATCTTGTCTTGTGACTTGGTGTTATTCATATTAAGTTGCATTTAACTAGAGACGACAAAAACAGCAACGGACTGCATTTCCTTATCCTATATAGCTCATGTTTGGTTAGAAATTTTATATTCTGAGGTTTTATTAAAGAGTTAAGTTGATTGTGCTACAAAGCTTAATTTCTTAGATATGTACACATAGTTTTTAACCTTTTAGCCCCCTGGCTTTTACCATATTTGCTGTTGCACACTGCTGGTCCTGGATTTTTGGCGTGAAAATTCAAAGGCTCTGTTAGTTGTCAACTGCAGTAGAAATCACTGCAATAGAAAGGGAAAGTAATCCTCACCATGCAGAAATAAAATGTGTAGCCTGTTCTTTAAACCATAGCACTGAGGAGCAATAAAGCAACTGCATGGCTGCGTCAGGGCAAATTTATGAGCCGCCTGGTTGGCTCCTCTCACGTTGGAGGAAAACAATGAGGCAAAGTCCACACAGAGACTTGACTGTACTATTAACTACAGTAGGCTCTGTGCAGAAATGTTGCACTGTTCAGGAAAATAAACGGCAAGTTTCTTCTTATTTCAGAAATATCTGCTTAAAATTCTTCACTCATTCCGTCAAGAGACATGAACGCATTTCAACAATTCCCAAAAAGTCACAGCACAAACACGGCCTTCGCTGTTTTCTTGAGTGCAAATCACACTGTGATTATAGAAAGTGGTTCAGGTGAAGGCTGCAGAAGCACAAGCGAAACACAGTGGGCGGATGAGATTCACCGATTCACCCTCCGCAGTTCAGTTACAACAGCAATTACTGAAGCAATTGATTGCTGTGTAGGAAACACTTTACAGGGGGCAAAAAAAATTAAAAGACTCAAACTAATCACTAGTCAGTTGCTGAATGATACACCCATCTTTTTAACCGGCCTCCACACACTCATTCATATGCAAACCAGATTACTTACTCTATTCTGCAGGAGAGAGAAAAAACAAAAACTTGTTTTGTTATTATTGCCACTATTAGTTTTACCTCAAACACCAATGCTGTTTATGTTACCAGTTGTTTCAGTATGCTGATGCTGCAATAAGCATCCCACTTCCACTGAAGACAGATGGACTGTCTGCTGCAGCGTACACAGCATGACGCACCATCAGTCACCGTTATTCATGTGGAACTTCACTTTGTGCGCATCTGAGCTACTGCTTGATAAGTTCAAGCCTTTTGGGCCACTTCAAGGCCACCCCAAAGGAAACACTCTCATATTGTTCCTGATAATTCAGGTTTGCACGTTTTCATTTTTTTCCCATCGAGGCTGTTGAAAATACCTTTACCTTTTTATTGAGGTGCAATTAAGCTTTTTTATTATATTCTTTATGTATCCTGGTAAAAATCTCATAAAGATTAAGCTTTTCCGAGAGAGACCCAATCACAAAACCAGTAATATATTCAGCTAAAATAAAGTGGATCTTATAAAAGGGGGTGTACATGTTGGGGTTTTAGTCACTTAAAATAGGAAATACAATGATAGATATCTTCCAGGAAAAACAACAAATGTACAGTATTAAAGAGGAAACAAAGGTAACGTTAACTTAACTGATGTGCACACACACTCATACTTTGTTGAATCACGTTTTGATTTAACTTTAAAGTTCAGTCTTTGTTAGAAGTCTTTCAGTAAGCGACAGCTTGGTAATGTTCGCTCACTCTGAAAAGCAATCATTTTCGTGAGGACATCTCTTGTTCAAAGCACCCTTCAGGTGGACTCTGCATATATCATTGTATCATTCAAACTTCTTCTGCTTTCAAACATCTAGAAGTAGTTGAGCTTAGATTATCGTCCAGCAATACATCAAAACAACATCACTGCTTGCCCTAGCCTCAGCGAAGCGAGTTGGTGAAATTCATGCCCTTTCTGTGCATCAAGCCTGAGTGAATTATTTTCCTGCAGTAACAAAACGAGGGTCATCCGGCCATCTAACCCTGTTTTTGTACCAAACGTGGTGGATTCATGCTCTCCAACAGAGCTGGTATACTCCCCTTCTTTTCCATCAGAGGAGCAAATGGATCTTCATTGTGTCCAGCATGCTGGGGATTTATTTAGAAAACACACGGACAGAAAACCAGTCAGCCAATGTTTGTCCTTGGCAAAGCCACATGTAGGAAAGCCGGAGTCAAAGCAGCATCTTTCCTAGTGGAGTGCAGAAGCTATTACTTTGGCATATTCTAGCAGGGGCCCTCCAGCCCCCATCTGGGCTTCATGCATGTTCCACCAGGGGGCAATCATTTCCATGGGCTCTTATTAAAGGGGTCTTTATCCAGGAGGCATGTGCAGCACCATGCTGGGCTTCCTCCAACACATTTACTAGATTTTATAAGCTTGATCTGACTGCTCTTGTAGTGGCCCATTCAGGCTAAATTGCAGGCTCTCATGCTGTGGCCCCTTACTGATTGGCCCCTGTGAATAGTTGTAATTTAAACAGGCAAGGCCACCAATCCGGGAATCAGTATTTCTCCCCATAGTAAGACACAAAACAAATACTATGAAAGAGAGCTTAAGTTTATGAATATAACCCCGGGTTCTCTGAGTAGCACGGGTGAGTGTCTCACTAGCCCACCCTCTTATCTTCAGAAGAGAGGAAGAGATGAGCTTGTTTTTGAATGGCAGCTAACGCTATGTCAGCCCTATTAATAGGGCGAGGGTCTGGGTCCCTCCTGACATAGACGTCACTGGTGCCAGCCATTCAGGGCTGGCGAAATGACATTTAAGCTTCTGATGAAGTCACACAGGAGGTCTTTTCCCATAGTGAAACACTCACTCATGCTAATCAGAGAACTGGGGTTATATTCATAACATTATGTTATTGCAGTTTTTGTATGTTTTTATATTGTCCTCCTGACAAAGCCTTTTGTTTTCAGTTTTAGTATATACTATAAATGTCACATAATAGGTGGAAGCATTTTAAAAATAATTAATTAGGGTATTATATTAACATCCAGAGAGCCTCTGGACATAACAGCTAAAGAATCAGAAAATAACTACATCCAATATTCATCATAAGCCAGTGAACAGCCAAGCCATGATCAAAAAGCAGAGCAGCAACATAGAAAAACAATCAAACCGAACAGGTGAACTGAACTTGACCTATAATTCCCCAGGGCAACCATTTCTGATACTTCCAGATCCTTTCCTACACTACTTTAGGAAATGAAGGCTATCTATTTAAATTATTCTTTTTTCTGTTCCAACTGAAGGAACAAGACATTTGTAAAATAATTTTGGAGAGTAGACCATATTTGGTATTTACTCACTAGAAGGTAAAAGCCGAAGCCAAGCTTTATATGTAAAAAAAACAAAAAAAAAAAAACATCTCTGAATCGAATGTCAGCAGACATATAAGGACGGCCATGTACAAGCAGCATGAAGAGAAATCCCCAAATTCACCAATTACAAAAGACAAAACAAAACGTAACATTTTAATTTCGAGACAACCATTTTCAGTGAAAAAAAAAAGTTTTAAATGCCACATTTGGATAAACAATGGTGCCAAAGAGTTGTCTAGACAACTCTGCCATTTGAAAATACAGCAGATTTAGTTTTTGTTCAACTTGACACAAACTTAAGTTGTGCTAACATCAAAGGGTGGCTGGATGTTTTCAAAGGTTTTAAAGGTTCACAGATATTAAAGAGCAGGGGTCCTAATGTAAAGCCATGTTGAGCTCCATTGAAAAACAAGGACCCATCATGATGACATACAGAGTTCAACCTGAAATCGAAACAACCAAGTACTGATCTTTGCAGCATTAGCATTCACCAGCTCTACTTTAGCCCTAATCTATTCTCTCGTTATTTGCTCTCTGCCCCCTAAGGGAAACATGTTTCTTTAATTACTAAATTCTTAATCATGTTTACAAACTTACTACTATTGTCCACAGTTTGGTGCTTTTTAAACTATAATTCTTCCAAAAATCCTTCCAACTTCCAACTGTAATTAAAACAAACATGTGAGAATGTTAGTTTGGTTACATAAACTGCAAGCTGAAACGTATCAGGAAGTTCTCTAAATCTCAAGAGATAATAATGCACACATCAACTTTTCAGGCAGGATTGAAGTTATGGTGTAACAGCTAAGGAAAAGAAAACACTTTCTCTCATCCATCATGCTTATGATGATATGCACCTAAATTACAGCTCAAATTTAATTTAAACCGTTTTTCGCCTGCATTGCGTAGAAACAGTCTGCTGAGGCTCACTGAGGTGCATTCCCAAAGCCTTTTAAATAATGCATGAAAGGCCAAATCCCAGTGGAAGTATTATTCCACAGTAAGGCCTCTGCGATGTGTGTGATTGCTTTCTCCCAAACTGGCCCAGGAGCAGCCTAAGCTGCAGTGGTAAAATTAATACTTTTCCCACCCACTTTCTTAAAACAAATCTCGAAAACTTCTGCCTTCTACGGGGGTCAGTGACATCACCCTGCACCATGGGGGTGGGTATACGTTTATCCCCCTTTTCCTGTTTCACGGATACAGAATCCGTTGCAATGAGGACGGCCTGTTTCCTGTTGAAAGGGTGGAAACTAACAGAGGGCACACCGAGCAGGGAAAATGCTGACTCAGAAATTATCAATCTGCCTTTCTGCAGGAGTAAGTGCAACCGGACACGACTGCAGGAATACAGCAGCCTCGCTCATTTAATCATAGCTTGCCGCTCGGCTTTAAATGAACTGGAACATCACTTACTGCGGGCCGCGCAGCAGCACTCATTCGTACCTCAACACAATGCTCCACCTGAGACGACTCCTTTTAAACATGCATTAGGCTTGTGTTTTAGAGAACATTTGTCTTTGATTTTATAAATAAAAGTTGTGCATCTTAAACATATTCTACTAAAGCAGTTTTGCTTTAGGCAGAATGCCTCGGATAAAGTAACTATTTTAGTTTCTTGCTTTAGTTTAAAAACATGTACATTTTGCACGTCCATGGCAGGACAATAGCATGCACATATTTCAAACCACTGCTGTGATCCCAGGAAAAAGCAAAAGTAAAAGATGCAAATACTGAGGATTTTCAGTGGTATACTGAACTTAACGTGTAGTTGGCGCGTAGTATTGTGATAAACATTTTCCTACGTTGATCGGTACAGCATCAGAACGCTTCTGTCAGTCTGCCCCAGGGCAGCTGTGGCTAAAAATGTAGCTTACACTTGAAATTCTCCTTGCAGGAATCATAATAAAGCTATTTACAAGCATAAATCAAGTGGAGCACTATGGCGAAAGCTGTTTGCTCCACTTGTAAAAGCAAAATCTGTCGAGCTCTATCTGGCATTGAGACATCAATTCCTATTGCCATATTGCTAGACAGGACACTGGGAAAAAAAAAAATAAATAAAAAAAAAAATAATAAAATAAAAAACAATAAAAAAAAAAAATGTAGCTTACCACTGTCAACATGTGAATGACAGATTGTAGTGTAAAGCACCTTGGGTTCCCCAGGACTTGATAAAGTGCTATACAAGTACAGGCTATTTCCCATTTCCCTGGCTCTTTGGGTTGTAAAGGTTGCAGACCCCTGCTCTGGTGACAAAAAGGCCGAAAATACTTTTTCATTGTCACATATCGTCAGGGCATCAATTACAACAAAACAAAAAGTTTTAAGTTTGATTTGTTGTGAAATAACAAAGAGCAACACTTTTTTTGTCACCTATACCAAGAACCTATTTTCTGCAGAAGATATAAATAGCAGTGAGAGCATCAACAGCGCAAATAAAGTCTTGTTTCTTTTAAGAGAAGCTGTTCAGGTTAATTATATGAGCTTGAACTGCAGTGTCAGCATTCTCTAATCCCTGAACAAATTGATTACATCGGCTAAAATCAATGCAGAAATCACAGACAACAGCCAAATTCAAGCACCCAGTTCAAGGTGAGACACGGTCTGTTATGATTATCTACCATTACTGCAGAAAGAAAGTACAACTCCTTACATTCTAGTGTTTTACATATTTTGTACACTTCAAGCATTTTTGAGGTGTGCTTAGTTTTGTCCTTATTTTGGACTTTATACAGTAAATTTAGAACCTGGTAAAGACCACATATGTTATAAGGTAAAAATCTAGAATTTGCAAAGGGTGAATTGTATTTCTACTATAACTGTGCATTTCTAACCTATACATTTTCATACTACAGTGGGCCCCAACAACATACCGGGACAGGTGCTCAAAGACTGTGCTGACCACCTGGCTCCCATCCTAATGGACATATTGGACACCTGGCTGGCCCAGGCTGTTTTCCCATCCTGTTTCAAGACTGCAATCATTATACCAGTCCCCAAAATAAACACATTTTTATCACTGAATAATTAACCCCTCCTTGCACTAACTCCGATCATGACAAAATGCTTCAAGAGGTTGATGAGAGATCACATAATTTCCAAAGTCCCCCCCACCCCCCGTTTTGATCCACTGCAGTTTGGTTACCGTTGCATAAAAACACCTCCAGCGTCCCTCAGCACCTGCTCCCCGAGGCTGCATTCTGAGCCCACTGCTCTTTACCCTGTTCACCAAGGACTGCCATGCCAGGTTCAGTACGAGCCACATCACCAATTATGCAGACAACACAACAGTGGTGGGACTCATCAGGGACAACAACCAACTGGAATACAGAGATGGGATGAAACAACTGGTGGACTATTGTGACAAAAACAATCTGAACCTGAATGTGGACAAAACCAAAGAGATTGTGAACAGCCGTTACGCTGAAACTGGTCAAAATTACGCTGTAATAAGACCGTGAGCGTAATGGTGCAACAAACTAAGATACATACTAAGACACAGATGTTTGAGTACAACATAGAAAGATCAGTAAATCTTTTGAACATGCATCAACGAAGATGTAAACCTTTCCGACAACATAAGCTAATGCTAGCTGTTAGCTAGCAGCCCAATGACAGGGTTTTGTCATGGTTTGCGCTCTCCCTTCACGCTGCACCACACACCGCTCCACTATGTGAATGCATACTAAAACAGCGAAACAACATACAAACTTGTGTTCAGTCTTTGTTGTCAACAAGTTAATGTTTTAATACATTTTTAAGTGGTACAGAAGCATCATATAGTTTTCACACGCCTAGAGCACCCTCTTGTGGCTACAGATGGTAATGTTTACTCCTTGGTTCATGTTGGTCAAATTACCATTTAAAACTTGATATGCGTTGCACCTGACTAAGTTACAGAATCAGCCAAACTATGCAAAAAAAGTGTGCCTTGTAGTCCGAAAATACATTATGCTCTTGTGAAGATAGCATAGCAGCGTCTCCACTTTTTGATTTGGATGAGAAGAGCAAATACCCCTCTTGCCACCCTTTCTACAGAGGGGCAATAGAGAGTGTACTGACCAGCTGCATCGCTGTGTGGTTCAGAGCCTGCAATGCCTCAGACTGTAAATGTGTAGAGAGAGTTGTGAATGTGGAGAGAATCATTGAAACAGATGCTGCAGATGCTGCCAGACCAGGGCTCGGACAACCATAAAAGACCCCTCCCACCCCCATCATGAACTGTCCTCCCTGATGGCCTCTGGCAAGCATTACAAAACTAGTCATTTTACATGGTCACTATACTATTGCACTGTTATCTGCATCATTAAATGGTGTGTTCATTGTTGCAATACATTCTGCTGCTACATATACTTGAACGACTCATATTGCCTGACAACTTTTCTGTACATATAAAATGTATTCTATGGTTTGCAGCTGCATTCCTGACAAATGTCTGTTATACTTATATTAATAACTTATATTAACAATGTTTCTCTTTTCTCTTTACTCGGAGCCATGCAACAAAATATTTGCTCAAATTGACATTGTGAATGTGACTCTGATGGACATTAAGATCCAAGTCTACTTTGCTGGATTTTTTTAACTGCCATTTCCAAATATAAAGAGCCTCTCAGAAAACCCAGTCATTTAAGCAGCAATACACATGAGAACACTACTGCTTTAGTTTTATTCAATGTAGACTTAAAAAAATACTCAACATATAAATGCAGAAAACATAAGCGTTACGTTTTAAGCTTTAATTGGTCTCCAATTTAAGTCTTTTAAGATAAGTTGCATACTGTTGGTGAACTCTGTGTAGCGACAAGCTTTTAGGAAGTTCAAAGTTTTCAGATTTAAATAATTTAAAAAGTTGTTAAAATAGCCTGACGATGCAACAAATTGAAAGCAGTTTGGATAGTCAACTTAGACAACCATTTGCATGGTCATTATCCAAGAAAAAAATAGCTGCGGCTCCCCTCTGATAAATTCATTATACAAAGTCACGTAGTCTATTTACTGAGGCTACTTTATCCTGTTCCATGTCATAGTTTTGCAGTTTTAGTCATTACCACTCATTTTTGCGTGCAAAAAATATCAGCGCACCACACGAAGAGCCCACCTTGAGGACACATCATCACATTGGCAAAGGAGCAAATTGACCTGGAGCAGACTTTTCAACTTTAAACCTTACAGGTAAAGAACTGCATCTAGGGAACACAGAGAAGCTGTCGGTAACAGTTAGCAAAGCCTAACCACGCTCATTGCACTAAGTGCTAATAGGATGCTGAAAATATCTTCAAATGTCAACTCTGTCATAATTTTACCTTTGTTTTAAATTACTGGTCAAACCTTTTTACAGAAACCCTCCCTCACACAATGTAGCATCAACCTCTGACTTCAATACAACTAATCGCTGATAGCTCATGGCAGTAAATCTAGAAAATAATTTTTAATTAAACGAGAAAGTGAAAACAGCTCCAATTATTATCGGCATCTAACAGCGTTACAAAAAAACAGATGCCGAAACTCTGCCATGACTCTCTGATCAGTGCGTCGTCAGTAGTTTAGGAGGTTAACCAAATGTGTCTTTAGCCTTTAAAGTGCAAGAGAGAGATCAAGAGAGAAATATATAGGCCAAACACTAAGGCAGAATAAAACACTGCTGTGAAAAGGATACAGAGCTTGTTATTAAGTGTTGAAATGAAGGGACAGGATTTGTGTCCAGGCAACCAGAAGTAAGTAAGAAATAAAGTGAACTTGTTCATATTTAAGAAGATTTTTTAGGATTTAGATTGTGTCAAATGTGCTATGCAAATTTCAACATTTTTAAATACTATAGTTATTTTACTTGTGAACAAAGTCTGACTTCTATCAATCAATGGAAGGCAAAAGCAAGCAGGGCTGGCAATATAAATATAAATTACATGTTTTGCTACATGCAAACAGTGTGCAGAAATGTATGATAGGCATATGTGGCCCCAAATCCATCCTAAATTGTGATTGATTAAGCTAATGGCGGCATTAAATGTTTTTTTTTTTTAATGTGAACTAGTAAGAATAAGGTTGCTACTAAAGATTTTCTTTCCTTCAGCAACAAACACGAAGTTTTGTGCTAGTCCTTAACAAACCCCTTGCTGAGAGACCAAAAACAAAATGAATAAAAATATTGTACACTTGACTTCATTCACAACAATGACACAAAATGATCAATGAACCTGCAAACAAATTCAGCTGCTCATTAATGTCGGTAGGTTGCTGCAGAGCTCCATCATCTCATACAGGGCTGCCCATTATTGTCAATACTTGAAAAGATTCATTTTTCTAAGAACTCTACAGTCATGAGGAAGTGTACAATATTTTACTCCTAATGGAGTTTGTTCTTTTTTCTCAGATGAGATGCATGTTTGTGTGTTTTTTTCCCTCAGTAAAGCACTTATATTAAAGGTACTTACCACAGATTTTTTTTTTTTTGCTGTACAACATAAATCTAGCAGTCATGCTTCCTGTAGAAATCAGCAGCCAACACTGACATAAACGTGTGGAAGAGCAGCCTTCTGCGGAGGTTTGCTTCTCATATTATGTATTGCATCTGGATGGAGTTACTGGTGCGTGACCCTCAATAGCTGTCTGGCTCAGAAAAAATGAGGGTGGCAAACTGTCGCAAACCAACACACACACATACACACACACACACACACACACACACACACACACACACGTTACTCCAGTATGGTTGAAATTGTTCCAAACAGCTCGCCCACTTTCTTCACCCGCCTTGATTTCTCATTATTTACTCTGACACTGCACTACCAGCCAATGCATTATTTAGATAAATGTCAAGCAGGGCGAGATGCACCAGCAGAGGAACTGGACCCTAAAGTATTGATGTACTGACCCTGTGACATGTCATTTAAGACCAGGTTAAGACACATTAATCCTTTATTCCTGCCCAAAAAAGTTGAATATATTGTCATTTCTTTTCCAGTTCTTTGAACATCAATTTAAAATCTTCAAATTGTCTACTGGCCTGATGGAAACATTTTGTTGCGTGAATGAGAACATCATGCTGTGGGTTTGCAAAGTCTATTTAGCCCTTTTTTTTTTTATGTTTCACAGAGTATAACGTATTTTAGAATGCCGATGATTCTCACTGGCAAATTAGACTTTTGATCCAAAGAGAAAAATATTGGCTATGCTGGGTTTCTTAGAAAATCCCCACCAGTTTCTCAGTTACGTTTCAAATCAAGCTGCAAGTCTTACTCATGCACATCTTTTCAGCTCTGCCCACAAATGTTCTATATGACTGAAATCCTTGCTTGACATGAAATTGACTTTGTTGACCCAAACCCACGTTTTGGGGGTATGCTTGCTTGTGCCCAAGCCTTAAGTTGCGTACTGATGTCTTGAGATGTTGCTGCAGAATTTCTACATGATATTTTTTTCCTCATGATGCCATCTATTTTCTGTGCACACAATAACAACTGGCATGTTCCTGAACATGCAAACCAGTGTCCTGAGGTCTGAGGGTGGCAGGTTGAGCTGGACACTTTAAACCTGGAGACAGTTGGATGTTCCAACATGACAAGGATCCTTCAGATTTTGTGGATTATTCTTAAATGTTGGCTCAATAGCCAGTACCTGACTAACTTAACTAAACTCTAAAAATTCTGCTAAACGGAGTGGTCTAAAATCCAGTCGGAAGCATGCCAGGAGCATGTTTATGATAAGTGTGCAGCTCAGGTAAAATTAAAGGGGTGTTTGCCAGTGTATTAGCTGATAAATCAACATGTCTACATGCATGACAGAAATTTGATTCAGGTGTCTGTTGAATTCCAACAAAAGCACACGTCATTCTATTTAATAAAGTAAATTAGAGAGCAACACAAGGAAGAGGAAAGCTCTGACTGAAAGTCAGTAATAACCCAACAAATACTAATTACTGACTTGCAAAGTGAAAAGTTTAATATGGTGTTGTTTAAAAATGAACTTTAGTTCCTTTTTGTGTTATTTGAGGTCTGGACACAAACATTGTCATTTTGACCAATTTTATTTTTTTGCAAATGCTCAAACTGACTGAATGTGGGGAAAAATGTTTTTAGTAATTCATATAATTTAAAAAGGTGCCTATTTAACGTAAACATGGAAACAAATGTTTAGTTTTGGTTCTCTGCCTGAAGAAGACACTAAAGAGATTACTTTTCCCTGACGTACAGAAGTACTGTTGGCTGCTCATGCTCAGCCTGGTCCTGGAGGTTTCTTCCTGTTAAAGGGGAATTTTCTTTTCCACTGTCACTACATGCATGCTGGGTATGAGGGATTAACAATTTAATGCAATCCACTATCCCCTGTCACTACATGTTAATCTTTCAAGAGTGAAATCACTTATTCTGCTGACTTTCTTTATTTATTTTTTATTCATTTGCTTAGTTTTTGTGATGTTAGTGATGTTACATAGTAACACAAAATCTTAAAATCCTCTCTGGATAGAACCTAACTGTCAATCATCAACCCAACTGCATCAGGAGCATTTTAATTTTTTTTTTAACAGTTTTAATATTAATGGTGCAAAAAAAGTTGTTTACCCTCTATATTTACACCAAATGCGGTACTTCTACACCACGAGAAGCAAGGATCGGAAGAGGTTAATAAGATCAGACTTTTCTATTTTGGTTCCCTTAAACTGGTTGTTTGCACTGAAAAACCGGCTGACCTTTTTTCGCCACCTTAATTCAAGAAACCGTTGAACAACTGACGTGAAACGGGGAGTGCAAAAATACCAGAAGATCTCGCTTTCCTTCTGGCTGCATTCCTGAAAATATTGCTTGGATTTCAGCAAAACCCTGAAAGTGTTTTGCAAAGTCCATGGTTCATGGAGAGAGAAAATAAGTACAAACACCAGGAGCCTGAGTGGAAACACAAGTTACAGCTCAGAGGGAATGAATGAGAAACTATGCAAACCAGAAACGCACTACGATACTAGTGAGCTATGTCTGACACAACGCACGCCAGAAACCAAAACGACGGTAGACGCACTGTGAGCTTCTAAATTAACTTGTTTGCATGGCTTAAACTACTCCTCGTTAAAATTTCAGTTCAAACATTGTGGAGAAAGTCTGTGTTGACATAGTTCCCTGATGACTAAGAAGATGTGTGAGAAGTAGATCCTCATCTGTGTTTAGCTGTTGACTCAGCCTCCACCTTGTCAGCCACACACACACACACACACACACACACACAAACAAACGCACACACACTCCAGCTTGGCAGAAAACTAGTGGCAGGCTTTCAAACGGCTCTCCACAGGTACTACGCTACAAATTGCCTTCGATTCGGCTGCTGCATCAGCTGGTTTTGACAGCTGCGAGTTGGATAATTGGTTCAGCTGTGAAAAAATAAAGAATGAACAAGCCAACCACACTTTGGCCTCCTGGCCTCTTCAAGTGTGATGCTTTCGTGTTGATTACAGTGTGCAATAATGAAAAAGCATGGAATGAGTATGGTGGGGCTTTTTTCAAGGCAGAAGTAAAACATTGGTAAGATCTGTGTGCTGTAATCAGACTGACTAGTGATTTGTTTTTCTATTCCAAGGGCCTTTGGATTATTGTTGGGGTACAAGAATCCCAAGGCCAATACAAGAAATTAAGTGATAAGACCCAATGACCTGATGAAAAATAACGACTGTCCACTGTGGCTCTACGCTCTTTCATAAGGAGTGAATGCCGCTTGTCAAGACTTCATGCAATCTACTGGGTTTCCTTAGATTTGTAAAGTGCCTTGAGATAACGTGTTGTAAATTGGCGCTATTTAGATAAAATTGAATTAAAAAAAAATGGAATAGATACGCACGCTTCTCTTTCTAAGCCCATATAAATTTTGCAGAGTTAAAATAAGGCTACCAACAATTTCATGCCCATAAGGTATCGGTACCAATCAATATAAATGTGTGCAACATTGAAATTTGCAAAGGACTGCTTGGATGCAATATTTGAATAGTTTTAGAATCTCAGGAATCATGCATTAAAATTCTGCTTTTTGATAACATTCTTAGCAACTAGGTAAACTTCCACTGTACTTTATGCCCACAACTAATCTAAACCTATTTGACCAAGATCAGAGAGCTCATGGAGAGTGGTGGAGACATTGTGATAACTTAAAATAAAGAAATGATGAGAATCTGTACAATTGTCAACAATAACATCACAATGCCATATCCTGTTTTCATAAAAGTGTGCTGATATGTTTTAACATGATTGCTATTTGGCTTCTTGGTGTAGAATCACCTTTATTGTGGGATCTTAAGAAATCCTTTTAATAGCAATCAGAAATATTCTCACATGTGGTACGAAAATCCAAGAAAATAGATTTAAAAAGTAAATGAAATGTAAACCAAATGACAGGCCATTCTGTAATCAACTAAGGTCCTGAAGTCAAAAAACAACTTTGAAGTGCTACTTCCAGTTAAAATGCCTCAGGTAGCCATCAAACCCACATTTCCAAAGTGTTTTGATTGATGCAGTTTAGCTGGCAACAATTGGAGCCATCTGGGCGTTTATATCAATCAGACAGAATGTCAACAAGGGAAGAAAAGCTTCTGTTATCACAACTTCTCCCTTTTTTAGATTTGGAAATGGAAAAGGAAACACAATCTTAACATCAATATTTATAAAAAGTGATGATCATGATCAGGCATAGCCCTCAGTAAGATTGTTTTTATATGTATTTATCGCAAAATTATATTTCACAAAAGTTCTAACATGACCATTTTTTTTCTTTTAAAACCAAATAAGCAACAATAAATCATAATTTCCATCACCACTTCTCACCTAGACTACTGCAATTGTCTCCTCCCCGGTGTCACTCACAAATTCCCACATAAACTCCAGCTAGTCCAGAATTCAGCTGCCCGCATCATCACAATGACCCCCTCCATCCAACACATCACCCCCGTTTTACAACAGCTCCACTGGCTCCCACATCAATTTCAAATTCAGTTTAAAATCCTCCTTTTAGCATTTAAGTCCATTCACAGCCTCGCCCCTCCCTGCCTGTCTAATCTCCTCCATATTGCTACGCCCTCCCGCACTCTCTGATCCTCCTCCTCTATTCACCTGACTGTCCCACTAGCCCACTCATATTTTTTGCTTTATGATCACTTTTTATTATTGTTTGTGTTGCGTTGTTTTTTAACCACTGTTTGGTGACCTTGAGTGTCCAAAAAGGCACCTATAAATAAAAGGTATTATTATTATCATTATTTATGCTAAAATAATATCACATAATGATTCAGATTTCTAATGAAATAGTCTGCTTATTGATCACTTACAGATAATATATATATATATATATATATATATATATATATATATATATATATATATATATATATATATATATATATATCTATATATATATATATATATATATATTTATTTATTTTTTTTAAGTTGTCCTGATCAACAAATATAATAACAATATGTACTCAGCTTTGATATATATATCGAACTGCATTTGCTGAATCCCAATATCAGTATGTGCAACATTGCAATGCTAAGGATTATATGGATGCAATATTTGGGTGGATATTATATTTCAGCTTTGAGGTATTCACATTCTGGATGTCAGTAACATATCGGGTCAGCTGGATGAACTCTAAATGCCCTTGATAACCGCAAATGATGTACAACTGGTGGGTTGGGGGCATTGTGTAGTTGTAAAGAGAGAAAAGTGTCAGGAGGATGAGGATTAATCATAATCAATATGGTCATTGCAATTTTTCTGCCGCATAAACTACTACCGTATAAACAGAATTTTTTTCTTGTAAGGAAAAGAGTAGTTGCTTTCTTTCAGGCAGCTGACCAGCAGCCCACAGCAACAGGTGGAGGAGAGCCAGGGCTGCATCAATCTACGGTCAATACAGCCAAGGAACACATCAGTCACTCTGCCACCTTCTCTGGCTTCTCATTAAAAAACAACAACTTTAAAACAGTTGAGACAATATTATGGAAGACTTTCAGCTGTTCTGAACTTTTGAAAACCTTGGTATACCTTGATAGCAGAAACCACGCCCACTTTTGGCAATTTCATAAGGAGCCAGCAAATGTAGCAGGAAGTGGCCTGCAGTGAGGTCTGCAGCTGGACCCTCACAGATTTATCACCTCTGTCGCTCCCTCAGCCTCATTGCTCCTCTCACTTTAAAGGCTTGCTGCTGCTGCTGGCTGGTGAGTTGGTCCAAGACCCTTTTTCATTTTTACTACCGAGGTTCAGGGCTGAAAACAAAGATGGGGTGTTCTTTCTGCAAGCAGAGCCTGGCCAGGTCGCAGACGAGAGGGGATTTTTTTTACAAAAAGCCCTATTTGAGAACAGTACAGCTTTTCCCACTAACGACCATATAAAGCTGTATTATTCCATCCCCTCACTCGTAGCCTGAGGAGGTATAGGTAAGAATGCTCATTAGGCTTTAATTATGCTTTCCCTTGAGGCACAGGACATGCAGCGTCAAAATCCACAAAGCATTTTTTAACTCGCTGTTAAAGACCTGATCGAGGGAACAATGGGTTCGGCAGTGGCTGGCGTCCTGCCAGCAGGATCCCTGCCACGCCAAGATGCAAGGAGAGATGCACCCTCTTAGAGATGAAGGCAGCATGCAGCCGATTTCGAGTGCAAGTTGCAAATTATCTTTGGCCATTGCTTAAGATTTATAGGTTAGTCTGAATGCAAATCATTCTTGCGTAGACATTAATCTATCAAGGGTATTTCATTAGGAGGCATTTGCTGAAGGGAGGGAGAGTATGTGCTCATAAATTTTGTTTAGGCACTCTGATTGTTCAGCAGATCACTGAGAAAACGGGTGGACGGCACCAGCCACAAGAAGGGGGCCTTCTCCATTATGCTATTATTTCCTGCTGAGGGGGCCTCAAGACACATGCTAACACGGTTACAGTGGCTCGGGGTGAACTGTTTATGAACTTGCCAATCTCCAGTCCACAGGCTCCATCCAGGGGCTTAGTGAGGGCAGCTGAGGTTTCCTCAGGCAGCAAATTACAGTAAAGAACCCAAGACACAGTGATTATAACTAATAAAGAAGCCAATTATAAAGCAACCAGAGGTTTTAAGAAGATATATGCACAGGCCAAAATCAATAACCTGAAAACAGCCCTTGTGCATAACTTTAATATTGGTTGCCTAATTCATCAAACCGCACTATTTGTATTTAAAGCTGTCCTGTGGTCATCTGCATTATAACCACGTCCCAGAATTGCATTATCAGCCTTGCAGTTCTAAAAACCCGCTGCCTTCGGCAAGCAGCACACCCTTCCACCGCATCTGAGATCGTAGCAAACGTAGTTTGCCATCAACTAAGAGTGAGGCTGATGTAGATTCTTCGGACATGTCAAAAGCGTTATGCTGCATGAGCACTGCCGAATGACAATACTTATCCTCATTCCCATTCAGTGATATGCAAACACACTGCTGACTTAATCCCGACATATTTTCTGATAAATTCGGGTAATAATTGTCTGACCGCTCTTTGATTGCGCGCCGTAGCGGGAGACACTATTATGAAATATGTGACCAAATCAAAGAGACCGACACGTCGTGGCAAAAGTAACATCTCCTGTCTAGTTGCGGTAAATGATGAATTTTCTCTTTATCCAGTCTTCAAAATGGAATCAAATGCTTCATACACATGAAATGACTTAATCCCTCTTCATTTCTTCATTTTCAGGATCACCAACACATTTTTAGACAACACACATGGCAAAATAAACATTAAATAGTGCCAAAAATATCTCAAGCTGAAATCAAGCTCTTCTAAAAGCACAACCCAGTAAAGTCACTTATTTGACCTGACGACATTTTAAACCCATTTTAAATCTTTGTGTCCCTTTAGAGACCTCCAATCATAACCAATCAGCCTTTCTTACCCAGTTTTTACCGATAATTAACGGCTGCATTGATCTGGAACAGCAGCAGCATTTAGTCAATCACAAACTGGACACTTCTCTATTGATGTTCACATGCTTCATTCAGACATACCTGTACAATTGATAGAGACTGCCACAGTGCATAATATGTGTTATTTATTAAGACTGGGAACTGCATTGGGTTCAGTGACCTGACCTGTGATGAATCTCATTACAGTTTATATAGCTACAACAACTTGTGAAGGTAACGCATGGCGGCGGCAGAAAAAAAGCAACTGCAGACATCGTCTAACTGCACATTCAGGAGTAATTGCTCAACTGCATAATAGTTGTGACTGCAAGGGAAATACGATTTCATTTCACTTCAGGAAGCACCGTTGGCAGGTCATCGCTGCTTTTACAAGTGTCAATAGGAACCTTTAGATCTGCAATAAAGGTTCTTATCATCCAAACATATTCAATTCAGTTTTATTTATATAGCGCCAATTCACAACACGCCATCTCAAGGCACTTTATAAAGTCAATACAACGATGAACAGGTTGGTTAAAAGGTTTTCTATCTAAGGAAACCCAGCCGATTGCATCACGTCATTGACTATCTTTGCAGGAATCCCTCATACCGAGCATGCATGAAGCGACGGTGGAGAGGAAAACTCCTCTTTAAACAGGGAGGAAAACCTCCAGCTGAACCAAAACCAGGCTCCGTGTTAAACGGCCATCTGCCACGACCGACTGGGGGTTTCAGCAGACAGAGCAGAGAGAAAAAAAAAATAAAAACACTGATGTAGGAATGCTTTCTGTTAGAGAGGGTAACGACAGGCTAGCTCTATAGGTGGCTGTGTCTAGGAAAGAAACGCAGCTAAGCAGACATGCTCTGAGGCAGTTAACTGGTCAAAAGGATGAAAGCGAGCACACACAGTTAGTTGCAGCTGAAGCTCTGCCAATAGCTACGAGAAACAAGGTTAGACACCGAGAGACGGGGCCAGCTGTATCATCTATAAGATGAAGCTGTTGACAGCAGTAGCTCTTGCTGATCAGCCCCCCAGGATGTTGTCACAGCTAACCAGAAAACGCCCGGCCAGATGTAGAGATAAAACACAAGGGAATATAAAGTTAAAAATGGAAAGAATAACAAATAATGCAAAGTTGGAGAATCGTAGGAGAACTCAGCAGAGTGAGAGAAATAGGTCTTAATGCTGAGAAGGTCCACTGGCTTAATAGAGCTGTGGATGAGAGGAGTGGAAATGATTTTAGCTAGAGAGGATATCTAGAGCTGCAAATTAAACATTATTTTATTTCGCTGTTTGTTTGGATTCAGACAAGAATGAGAGGATGTTGCAAAACGTTAGTGTGACTACGGTGGAGGAAAGCTTTGACAGCACAGTTATTTATTTATGAAAACAAACAATCTGAGCAGCTGAACAGATGTTATATTCCCCATTAGGGTAAAATATTTAGTTTTTTTTTTAACATAACTAAATGCTACTCCACTTGAACTTGTTACCTGGATCGACATACAGTAAAAAGTTGTGATTTCAAACTCCCACAAGATTTCTGTCGTACTGTGCCTGCTGCTAAAAGCCCTTTAATGGGATACAAGAGACAAGAGAGGAGGAGAGGGGCTAAATCCAGCTGTGTGAAGCAGAGCAATGCTATACACACACTGTCCTTTTCCCTTGTGTTGCTTTGCCCTGACAGTCAGCTGGCTGAAATAAATGGTGCTACACTTTTCTTCACCCTTCAAGAAAAAACATTTGGCTATTTCCAGTAGCTAAAGGACTAAAGTCAAGACACTATTATTAAGCTAATGCGGCTTTAACGCTACAGTTGGAAAACTATGAGCTGCATGTCCGACTTTGGGCTGGCCACCAGAGCAGACAGCCTGACTAATTAATCAGCTAATTGTCTGCCTGTTATATCTGTGCTTCACCAACAAAAAGTAATATTATGCTGCAGAATTAGCTCTTGAAAAGTGCTACTAAGTTTAACAGGTGTACATTTGATCATTTTGTTTAAAATAAATACATCTTATCGATAATATAATATTTAGTGTATTCTTTTTGCAACAGCATGAATATGTTTTGCTTTTCCACTTTTAAATTGAAGCAATTGATCCTGATGCACTCCTGTTTTTCACATTTATATAGACACTGTGACATACTGGGGGTTTTCTACTCTAAGTTAATGTAAGAAAAACTAAAATAAAAACTGATTAACTTTACTGACATTATGTCTAAACTATTAACATGTGCATCGTGCATGGCAATGTTAAAAAATAGTCTATGCATATTCTGAAAATAAGTGTAAAAAAAAAAGCACAGTTCGGGAAAACAAAAATGTACAATGCAAAATTAAGCAAGAATTTTTTTTTTTTGTAAAACACACAACTTTGAAGTTGAATTTTTGAACAGCTGCCCAACTTTTTGCTGAAATGAGCCGGCAGAGTACAGCAAAGACGTTCGTTTTCTATCAAAAATTGGTATTTGCATAATTATGCCGCCGCTTGAACTCACCAAGAACATACAAACTGCGGGGCTTTGACATCAAAGCGATTGCAATTTAATGGCAGCTAAAAATATGCAAGTGAACATAAACACTTCTATGAAACATGGTTTTACTGTACGCAATGCCTGTCCTTACAAACCTGTGGAAATGGAAACGTGGAGAGAGATGTCTTTTCACATGACGGGGTCGAGATGAATCGACACCTCAAGAGCTTTGATGCTAATTTGTCAGCGCTGAAACGCTCATTAGTGCATTAACAGGACGGGCGCTTTGAGTTTGTAAAGATTTCTCACGTCATTCATTAATAATTGATCGTTTAAGACTAATTTTTGCTTCTTTACTTACTCAGATTCATAAGAAATTTAAACGACTACTTAAATTAAAAAAGAAAACACAGATTTAGAGACGGCACCCTTCTGATGCCTGATTTTCCTTTATTCTGTCAGGAAACAACGAGGATGCCTCTCTCTGTGCGACACAAGATAAGCTGCCAAACCAGGCATTAAAGAGCTTCCAGTTTTGAAGATCTGCATTCAAATGCAGCTTTTCCGGAAAACAGAGAACGACATGTCAGCTGATTTCCATCCCCAGCTGAAGACGTTATCTCTCAAGCGATCACGTCAGCATCCCGAATATTGTTTACACTCGCTCGGCTATCTTGGCCCGGGACGAAGTTTGAATTCTAAATACGGGCAGGCAGATGCACCCAGCCGTTTGGAGATAAGAAATGAAAAGCGATCCCAGGCACTATACCCCCACAAACCCCAGAGACGGGTTCGCCATCACGAGTGATGCACTCTGATTAAACCGGCAGCAACCTTTCATCAGAACCCCTGTCAGGATTGACTTTATGCTGGATTTATGTGGGAACAAGGAGACACGCGGACCTGTAGATAAGCTCGGAAAATAACCAGCATTGGTAAGAAGTAAACTAGATGCTCAGCATAAACGACGTAAAGTAAATGGAGACGACACGGCGTGTATGTTACTGCCAACTAATCCCAAAAATGCACCAAATCCTTTTTTAAAAAAAACAGCCTGGGTGACAATCCCCCGGGGCGGTTCGTCGAGTGTGTAATCAGGATCAGTTCTCAATGCTACGTTTCCTAAACCTGTGCAGCCTCTGTGTGCTCCCTTAGAGCTGCACTGACCATATTACACAGGAGCTTGTTGCGCACGCTTCACGGAGAAATCTGTTGACTTGGCAACACAGGCTGCGCGATCGGTGGCGTATCACATTTATGCCTCTCTGTCCTTTTTTTTCTAAACAACAAAAAAAAAAAACTGGTCAAGGGAGAAAATACAGACATAACATGAGGGGAAAAGCTTTCTATTTTAGGCCAACCCAAGATAGCAGCAAACACATTATTAGAGTTTCGTGTTGACGAAATGCTCGCTCACGTGTTTGGCTGCCTTCTTTCTACCTTCCTTCATATTTTTGCTGACATGAAACGGCGCTTTGAAACATCTTAGTGCAGGGCTGACTTGAAGAAGAAAAAGAAGAAGAAGAAAAAAAACACAGCTCAACCCTTTCCCACATAAACTATGAACAAACAGGATGAACTGTAGTTATCTGAAAAGAAAAAGAAGAAGAAGGAATATTAAGATGAAAGCTTCAGAATGATATTACACTGCTGGGAAAACATTTTCTCCCTTACAGATTTCTTCTGCTTTTTGCTTTTGTGTTACACTAATGTTTCGGAACATCAAACAAATCTTATCATCAGGCGCACTACAATGCGGAGTTTCCCCAATTGTGCTTTTATTTATTGAGGGAGCGGGGAGGGGCGATCCAAAACAACCTGGCCTTGTGTGAAAAAAAGAGCCCGCAGGAGTAACCAGCTTACCAAAATTACCCGTGGAGCACGTCGGCATCTCATCCAGGAATTTACAAAAGAACACAGAGCAACGTCTCAAGCGCTGAAGACTTCGATTGCCTTAGTTAAGGTCACGTTTTACCAATAAAAAGACTATGAAAAGAGCGCAACAACCCCTCTCAAATTTACCACAAAAAAAACAACATATGGATGATCCTAAAGTCTTTTGGAATGATATTCTGTGAACTGACAAGACAAAAGTGTACCTATCTGAAAGAAGTGCATTCCTATGAAATCTGGAATGAAAAAAATAATAACAGTATTTAAGAAAAAGAGTCAGAAATGCCAGCAGTCAGAAATGGTGGTGGAAGTGTGATGGTCTGGGTCTGCTCTGCTGCTTCAAGACCTGGACGACTTGCAGTCATTACCAAGTCATAAATTCTTCACTCTACCATAAAGTCATGAGGGAGAACCGCTGGCCAACAGTTCATCGACTTCAGCTAAAGTGCACTTGGTTTGCACACCAAACAGGCCAATGATCCGAAGCAAAACAACAGGCCTACCTCTGAACGGCTCAAGAAAGAATAAACCTAGCCAAAAGGTCAGATTTAAATCAGATGGAGATGGTGTGGCATGGCTGTTCACATGCTATTCACGCTTAAAATGGCTCCAAAAAAAGAACAAACAATCCTGCAAAGGAAAGTGGGCAAAAATTGCTCCACAGGAATTTAAAAGACCCACTGCAAAAGAAAACAAAGCGCCGAAATATTTTTTCAAAGCACTGCATGTTGTAAAGCTGAAGTAGGTCTCATCCTAGTGGTAAAACAAAAGAAATATTATTTAAAATGAAGTCTAGAAGTAGAGCTCCTTCCACCGAGGCTTTGAACCTTTGGGTTTCTGTGACATCTCTGTAACTTTTGTGTTTTTTTTTTCTATGTGCATGGAGAGAAAAGATTTTGCCAAACTGGATTCTTCCAAATTTGCAGCAAGAAACAGAGTCTTTATTTAGGTGATCAGAAATTTGGATGTGAAACAACACAGTCCTTGACTCAGCTTTGCCATGTGCATGTTTTGTCTAGGGCCATTAGTTTTTACACTCCATTACAAGTTCACTTTATAAAATGCTGTTTCAGCAGGTTCAGGCAGTGACAAACCACAGTGCAGTGTGTAATGATATCTACAAACACATCTGCAAAATACTTGGTGGCAATGCCAATACTATACTGGTTTAAAGGTATACAGCCACGTTATATGCTTATAAAAAAAGACCAAAAACTGTTTGCTCATGATAAAACAATCACGTCAATCAAATCTGCGGTCATATCTGAGCAATCGGAAGCTTTAGCGTCCGCTTTAGTAAACACCAACGGTCATACTGTATTCCCAGCGACTTTCCAGGCTTCTCCTTCTTGGAATCATATTTTTTTTCTCCACTGGATCTTGGACCATTCTGCATTGTTTCGCTGGGAGATGCTAATGGCCGTTAGCCGCTTCCTTGTTTTATCCCCTGCTGCACATGTTCAGTCTTGTACTTCCTCTGTTATTAAAAATAAAACACCTAAGCCTTTATTTACTAAGAAATTGAGCAAAATCTAAGCATTAAACACCGAAATAATAACTAATACGCCAGCAGGACATGATAATCTTTCATAAAAACGTTTTATGCAACCAGAGTGGGCTACTGATGTATAAATAAATGAAAAGTCAAATAACGTGGCTATGCATCTTTAAAGAAGTAGATGAGACACTGCTTTATTACTCTGAGATAATAATACAAAGACTCTTACTTTTACACAATTTGGTTACATCATACCAAATTAACCACAGTTGTGTATATTAATTGTGTGCAGATTATTATTATTATTATTAGTAGTAGTAGTACACTTAAACTGCTCTTTTTTCCCAAAGCTGTGAGGGCTATCGGCCCCTGCTGACAACCAAACTACCAGACCAGTTCACAGTCTGGTTACATGTTTACCAACATACTGGCGTTCATACCTGTTCTACAGGTTCTAGATTCAACTTAGAATTATTTACACTATCTCTCACAAGCTAATGTCTATTTGCACACGTTTAGCTTCTCACGGAGTGTTTGTTTAGACATGCATGCGACTTACACAGTTCTTTAACTTGGGCATTTAAATTTTTGCTAATGACTATTTGCATACTTTTTAACTTCTCCGGGAATGTTTGTCTGATATAGCTTTAGCTACTCTGGGGTCTTACTTGTACAATCATGCATATTGTGTATTTTTCTCAGATCCTTCTGTAAAATTTGCTGCTGCATGTCCTCTGCTTAATTTGAATATTGCATTTTTATCTGAATATGTTGTATTACCAAGAATTCTGCAATATTTCATTTTTGGGCTTTCTGATATGTTCATTCTCTGTTGCTTTACAACTTTAAAATTAGATTTTTATTCACTACTGATTTAGAGTATAACTCTACACACCGTCACCCCCTAATTTCTTCATTGTGGGACTATTAGGGTATGGATCCGATTTAACAGTAATGCAATGGAGCAGTATTTTACATTGTTATGTAATGTGACTCTTTTTTTTATTTTAACATTTAAATCTTTTCAGATGCTAAGGACTATCTGCCCACTTTTCAGCTTCTCAGGAAGTGTTGTCGGTACATTCAACCTAAACATTATGTCTTGATTTGTGTCTGTGTGTTATATGTGAATACTGAGCTGGTGTATCACCAAAACTTGATTATTGATTACACACACAGCATTTTAGCAAATGATAGTCATAATATTATATCGAACAACTTTTGGGTTCTTATATTAACTCATTTATATTGAATCTAACAACACAAAAGTAACCTCTAATGCAAATTGATCACTGTGACATTTTATGTACAGTAAGCAAACGTTTGTTGTTCTCTCCCCATTTTCCCCTTAAAGTACTTTAGTGCTTTCAGGCTAACATTGTAAGTCAGAAATTGGTTTTATTGCTTTGCCTGGTGAAATAAAGGCTTATGTGATAGTCATAATCTTTCTCATCTTGTCAGATATGTATGCTGGCAAATGTAAATATTATTTTTTATGCTGGTCTATACTTGAAGAAATGAAACGGCTTTTATGAAACATAAAGTCCTGTCACGTTTATGAAGTAAATAAATCATGTATGACATGCCAAGTTAAATATATTGCAGAAGCATTGGAAGGAAGGATGCAGAATGTAAATTCTGCAACTGCATAAAGACAGCTTAAGTTAATCGTTGCTGTTTTGCAGCCTTTTTGGTTTTTGATTTATTCCAATGATTGGTGAGCGACTGACCATCTTGGGCTGAAAGTTTAATGCTCTCTGCACACAGTCTATAGTCTCTTTCACACAACAGTTCCATCATACACCTGCAAAGAAGAGACCGTCTCTACCAATCTACTGTACCCCTGGCCGATCGTATATCCCAAATCAAGCACACGCATGCTTTCAACAGTTAAACATGCACTGTGGAACCGGAGGATGTGTAGAGCTGAACTCAGCAGAGTCGAGATAAAGCCCAATGCATTCTAAAGAGTTAAGCGCATCGTGTGTCACACATTCTCAGTTTACTTCTTTTTTCAACCCTCAATGATCCTTGACTGAAGTCCAATTATCTTTTTTGTATCAGTGCATCTCAGTGTGACCCGTCCAGAATGCATTAATGGCATAAAAAAAAAAAAAAAATATGGCGTGCTTGACGTGGCGGATATTCTGACATGCCCAAAAATGATGTGGGATGTATGATAATAAATAGCATTTTCTTCATACACCATTGAAGGCAGGTATTAGAAAGTGCAACAGGATTAGTATAAAGAAAAGAGTCCTCTAAAAAACACACACACATCTAATGACTTTTTAACAATGTATTGCCAATTTCTCTGGATGAACATACATTCACATCTCGCTCTGAGGAACTGAAGAATGACACCACTTTGGTGTTTATACAACAAAGTGAATGTTTTGGGCATATTGCACCCAAAACAGGAAAAAGAGCAGATTTACTGAGATTCAGGTTGACTACTAAAGAGATTTTACCAATCAGTTCCAAATGAAGCAGATTCAAATGTTCAAAAGCTGGGGATGTAGCTGGTTATTGCAGAGTAATTTCCTTTTTTATTGATGCAAGACAGGAAAAAAAGAATGAGAGAAAGATCGACAAGTCAATCTGTTTTTCAAGAGGAGACGTTACGTTCACGAAGACAACTGATCCAGGTAATGAAATGTACGTAACTGGGAGAAACCCTACTCGTTTCTCTTATCTTGCTCCAGTAGGTCACAACAATGACAGCTATCACAGTGAAGGAGGAAATGGACACTTTTTTTACACTACAAAAAAATGCTTTGTCTACATTCTTGGCGTAGTGTTGAAAAAAATACCTCCGTGTGTCATGTCACCCCAAGCCGGATGTGCTTTGTCTTCACTAACCTGCATGGCATTCATTTCAAGGACATAAATCCAAAGCCAAGGGTCTGAAATGTGTCTGTTTAAACATGCGCTGTTTGAAGAAAGTGTTGATACTCAGACATGTGATCGTCCATTTGCACTGGCGTGTTTGTTCAGTTGATAATGCGGCTGAAATATGTCTCCACAGTCACACACTCAAAGCCATTTAGGCTAGAAAAACAATCAGTCAATGCCTGAGAAAGAACAAGAGGGCGCATGAAACCCCCAAAGACTGACATTTATGACAACCGCCACATATGCCATTCCTCCATCAGTCGGCGTTCGTATTGACTTTGCAGAAAACGCAAAATTTGGCCAGTAGAAAGAAAAAAAAAAGATGTGGAGAGATGCACGGAGCTAAGATGAATGGTGTTTTTAGGGTTTTTTGATAAAAACCCAAAACTTGTACAGTTGCATGCCTCTTGGCACTCCTGATGTTGCTCAGTAGTCACTTTGAAAGTATGCGGAGAACGACAGATAAGGAGAAGACTTCCAGCATGAAAGTTCCTGGGAAACCCTGAAGGTAAACACAGAACGAAGGCACACATATCTCGTCTTCTATTGCTCATCACTGGTGCCTAAACGGTTTCATTTCAAAGAACACACTACAGCACTTTGACAGAGCCTTGGAAAAGCATTCATACACCTTCAATCTCGGCATATAAACAGGCACAAACAGTGGGATAGCTGTAAAGTGGAAGAAGAGGGACACATGGTTATAATTTCTTTCAACTCTATTAATAACCTGAAAAGTGTGGAGTGCATTTGAAATCAGCTTCCTTTACCCTGAAACCCCTAAAAAATATATATCTGTACCCAAATGACTAGAGGGAAACCAGCGTCAAAAAGACCAAGGAACAGGTATACTCTTTCCAAAACTGGCCTTTACAGGAGAGGGTTATTCTTTTTAACAAAACTACAACAGGTCTGGCTTAAGGCTTGTCACCAATCATCGAGGGGGTTGCAGCAAACACGCGGAAGAATGTGCTCTGGTCAGTTCTGGCCAAAGCTGAACTATTTCGGCCTGCGTGTAAAACGCTACGTGTCACAGATAAGCTACCAAGAACACGCCCGCCCCGCAGTGGAACACGGCGCTGTCAGAATCACGCCGTTGGGTTGTTGTTGTTTTTTTTCTTCAGCACAGTTAGAGACGCTGAATAAAGTGTGTGGGAAGATGGACTGAGCTATATGAAGGCCAGTCCTGGATAAAAACCTTTTAGAGGATGCAGAGGTTCACCTTCCAGCAGGAAAACAAGCCTAAATGTATGGACAGATTTGCAGCTCAAGGAGTTTCTACAAAGCACAGACACGGGGAGGGTGGGGAGCCTAACACACACACACAAAAAAAAGCACTTTCTCACGGATTTTTATCTCAAAATAGTTGTAAAGGTGTTTACTTTCTTCTCCTTCACAAATATACACTGCTTTGTGTTAATAAAATACATAGAAGTGTGTGGTAGTGCTATGATGACATACAAAAGGTTCAAGGGGTATGAATACTTTTGCAAAGCACTGCGGGCACATATGTTAAATTGTAAAGCTGTAGATCTACGACTTAAAGCCACTTTTTTTTTTTTTTAATGGCTTTCTATAACTAACAATTTAAATAATTCATCCTCTGCAAACCAAACAGCTGATACATTTCCATCAGGGGTTGCTGAGGTAAACACATTTCTAAGTAATATTTGCGGTGCGTCTACCAAAGCTCAACTCAAAAACTCAGCAGCTTCCGAGGGCCTCCGTCTGCAGCGCACCACAGACAGCGACGCACGGTTTCTGGAGAAACCGCTCCTTCTCGATGCCCGAGCGAGATTTACAGAGGGAAGTATGCTAAAGGTCAGCGGCCTAATCTCACGAGTCGGGTTTTTATCAACCAGCAAAGACACACGGCCCCCCCGAGTCGACAATATTGATTTGCTGCCACTGATCCCCATGACACGGACATGTCCCCGGAGACAAAGGTCAGGCACGATCACATGATCCCGCAGGCTGTCAGAGGCTCAGTCAAACGTCTGCACGCCGAGGCATTTCAGGGGATCCAGCTAACCGGGGGGGGGCGAACTTTCACTGGGGAGGGTAATCCTGCCGGTGCCTGACTATAAAAGGTCTTTTTGTAGAAACCACAACCAAATGCTGCAGGAGGTTACCCCGTCTGCTCTGCTCTTTCTGGAGCTTAACCCACTGCCTGGCCTGAAGCATAACTGCATAATGGATCCTTGTCTCTTTTTTTTTTTTTTTTTTTTTTTAAACAGCACTTCACAGATACTGACACTTTTATCCAAAGAAAGACACCATCCAGTGGGGTGTGTGTAATATATATATATATATATATATATATATATATATATATATATATATATATATATATATATATATATATATATATATATATAAACAACTGGATGATAAAACCACAACTAGGTAAAAAGTTGGGATCTCCGCAAAAGTTTTTCACTAGCTACGAAGTATTCAAAAGGCTCTGAGTGAAAAAACAAACTGCTTCTTCTGCTTTGTGTTTGATGACATCACAAGAGGCACAATAACTATGTTGATATAATCAAACACACTGTCAAACAAATAACTTTTTATTGGTCTGATCACACATTCTGAAGCACCAGAGCCGCCAGAGGTTCACCCTGAACGCATTTGAGTCCGAGTTCGAGTCTTATTGGAACGTGACGATAAAGTTAGCACCTGCATAAAAGTTTCCCATCAGCACCACACATCAGGGCCATTCGAGCATCTCTCATTCAAAATCTAAAACCTATAAAGAGTGATCCAACCTAAACTGGATAACTCTGGACTTAACAAGGACTTTTACTTTAAGATTCATTACACTTTTGTTCTTATGAGAAAAAACTAAACAAAAGGAGCATTTCAATGTTGCTGGTTTTTTTCTTAGAATTTATATAAGCAAGAAAAACAATATATGGCGTATAATTGAACTGGGGCTGGAGTTTTTCACACAGATTGGAGATCTTAAAAAAGTACAGTTAGTGATTTAGGACACTTCACATGTGTTCATAAAAGATAAAAAAAGGAGGAACTTCTAGTTTCCCCCCCAAAATATTACAGAAATCTTGCCTATCATGAACCAGACGCATCGTCATATCCCTGTTTACGACTAATTGGCTTGAAAGCGATCGCTGAAGATCTTGGGTGATTAAACCTGGCCATTCCAGACTGCTCCGGTCATCCACAAACCGCTTCCAAGTGTTTCCTGGTGCCAAATGTGCCTGAAATCCAGGTGTTCTCAAATATCACTCAGCTTTGCAGCCGCCAAACAGAATTTGAGTAAAAGCTTTTTTTAATCGGAGGAATGTGATTACAAAGCATACAAATAAAGACAAGTGATGTCATCAGGAGGCATGAGGGAGGCTTTCTGTTTTCTTTTTGTATTTTGGGAGTGGGACGGGGGGTATTATTTACAACAAACAGCAAAGCCCAAATTGATCATGTGGTTGCAAGGAAGGGAAGTTTAACAGAAAAAGTGTGGCCAGTTGCTTTAACAGCGGAAATGACTGTGATGACTGTGATGAAGGGGGGAAATATTTTAAATAGATAATCAGAGAAATGAGAAATAGAGGACGGACCACGTCTGTGTCATTTACATCCTATCTTAAATGTGTGTTTATCTGCTGTGACGTGTCGGTCAGACAAAATGAAGTGAATGTGTGTGTGTGTGGTTGCTACCATGCCCATCCTAACACACTGGGATGGTTTGTGGTTGCTATGGCCAGGCTTCCTAACGCGCATTTCCACGCCTCTTTATAACCCAACTACAGCAATTATATGCCTTTTTTTCGGTGTAATTCAGCGACCCGTTTAAATCAGGAGACAACATCCAACCCCCCCCCCAAGAAAAAAATTAAGCGCGATGGCCTCTAATTGGATACATTGCCCAAGTTCAACGAGTCTATCTATAAGCAAAGGCTATTTAACTGCGATCAAGGGAAGACTGGTCGCTGTCTCTTACTTGTCCTGCGTGACATGCTCCTTGATGGCTCCCAGGGTGACCAGGCTGCCCAGGCTGCTGGTGCCCTGCAGCAGCCTGCAGGTTGCCAGGTGCCGCTGGTACTGCTCCTTCAGGCAGGCGTTCTCCGCGCACAAGTCGGACACTTGCTGCTCCAGCTCCTCTATCCTCCCCCTCTGCCTCTCCAGCAGCTCCTGTTGGGTCTCAATGATCTTGTTAAGCTCCTTCAGATATTCCGCAGCCCTGGTAGGGTTCTCGGTCGGAGAATCCATGTCGTCCCTGGACTCCTTTCTATTTTTTTTTTTCGCCCTTAGCTTCACTCCCCCGAAGAAGCCGTGTGTGGGGGGGAGAGACAGCTGTTTGGTCCTGGTTTGGAGGTTTTAGGCGCAACAATTCGGCAGGTCGACTCTCTTACGCCGCGTCATTGTTTTTGTTTTGGGTTTTTTTTTTTAGTCTCTCAATTTAAAAGAGAAAAAAAAAAACGCTCCAAGTCGCCACGAAGCTACACGCGTGTAAAAGCGGAGGAATGTCCGCTAACATATGAGAGGAGCAGACTTCATGTTGAGCAACACAGCTGACTGTCCGCTCCCACACGTCTGACTGACTGGTCCCCCTGTTGGCAGCGCGCGGTGACATTTCTCCGCTCGCTCCACGCTGCTCTCGTGACTTTCCGTAAACAGACGCTGCCTGCCTGGCCGCGCGGTGGGCGGGGCTTTCAAGTTTTATGAATCTGCGGGTCTCTGTGCGAGCGGTCAAGGTGCCGCCGCCTGCGACCACGCAGTTTTTATTTATTTATTTATTTATTTATTTTTTTTTAACACAACTGTTACGGCTCACCCCGCAGATGGGAAGACTGCTCAGACAGCGGAACTTTGCTGCAGCGATAAGCGAGCGGCGTTTAATGTTGTAGCGCAGTCTGGTAAAGGGAGCAGCTCCCCCAGTTGTTTACGATGCGGTCTGTATAACGCAGGCATCTCACAAAGCAGAGCTGTCCCCGTCCAATAAAATGCAATGTGCACATTTAGGTACAGACTCATACTGTCTATCTATCTATCTATCTATCTATCTATCTATCTATCTATCTATCTATCTATCTATCTATCTATCTATCTATCTATCTATCTATCTATCTATCTATCTATCTATCTATCTATCTATCTATCTATCTATCTATCTATCTATCTATCTATCTATCTATCTATCTATCTATCATGGCACCTGTTAGCCGGACGTGTTTAAAGTAGGAAAGACGATCATGTTACATGGCATTTAGAAAAGCGACAACTTAAAAATAGGTATCTACTGCTGAAAAATTGGAAAAAAATTTTTTTTAAACATAAATCTTTTGCAAAAACAGGATAGGTGCATTTAATGGGTTGTTGATGGTAATGGAAAATAATGTAAAAAACAAAAAGCAGTTTGCAACCTAATTAACTCTAGGTTGCAAACCAGGATTTAGAGACTACTGGTGTTTTTACAGTCAGTATTCAATACAAAACAGCTTAAACCTGCATTTGTTTTTATTATACCAATATCAAATAAAGTTCGTTTAGATAATGTTTAGCCACAGTAATTACGAGTCATCATAGAAGGTCCAAAGAGCCTTTGCTGCTCCTTAGCTGCAGGTTGCAGACCACTGAGCTACAGTCAGGGAACGGCTTCTTGATGTACACGGGGAGTGAAGGCTGGCACATGTAGTCAGTTTCAAACAGGTGAACTAGTGTTGGTCATAGTACTGGGTCTGATAGAGGAGTCCTATAGTCCTATTTTTTTTTTGCAATATAATAAAACTAATCCATGCATTTATTTTTAGTCATATTGATTAATACAACGGTGTTTTCACAGGCCTGCCTAAAAAGTGGACCAGACAGCTGCAGCTGATCCAGAACGCTGCTGCCCGCGTCCTCACTAAGACCAAGAAAGTAGAGCACATCACCCCAGTTCTAAAGTCCTTACACTGGCTCCCTGTATCTCAGAGAATAGACTTTAAAATACTTCTGTTAGTCTATGAATCTCTGAATGGCTTAGCACCTAAATACATCACAGACTTGTTATCAGTGTATCAACCATCCAGACCACTCAGGTCTTCTGGCTCCAGCCTACTCTGCATACCTAGAACCAGAACCAAACATGGAGAAGCAGCATTTAGTTCCTATGCTCCACTTATCTGGAACAAACTTCCAGAAAACTGTAAAAGTGTGAAAAGCCTAAGTTCCTTTAAATCAAGATTAAAAACACATTCGTTTAGGATTGCCTTTGACTGTTCCAGTTAAACTGTTTTACTGAAACATCACTAGTTCCGCCTTGTAGTGTTTTTAATGTTTGCTTTAAGTTTCTATTTTTCCATGTTTTATTTTGTTTCTACATTTTATTCCAACTTGCTTTTATTCTGTTTTATTTTCCTATATTTTAATCATGTAAAGCACTCTGCATTGTGTTTGTACCGAAATGTGCTATATAAATAAATTTGCCTTGCCTTGCCTTGCCTTGCCTATAGAGCATCTCATTTCGTTGTGTGTGGGCATAAATGGCCACAGCTTTGATTGCCGAAAGCACTAACAAAGGTCACATGAGCATCAGAACAAGACCATGGAGCAATGGCAAAATCGGGCTTGAACTCAAATCACTTCTTTTCTCTTTTTTTCCCGCATTTTGTGGATGACCAGGTGCGTGTCCGTCACTCACCTCCACACCGAGCCAGGATGCACTATGGGAAGAGGGTAAGCTGGCAGAGATGGCGTATCGCTTTTGACAGTGTTCTGCTGGAAGAACTCGGCTCCTGCCAATGTTACTTTAACACATATTTCACCTGTCGGCGCTCGTAATATTTAAGCTGAGTCTCTCTTTGTGTTTTTTCTAAAAAGTGAATTAAATGTCTCCTGAAACTGTTTTGAACAGGTTGGAGAAGAATAAAGAAGCTACAGTTTGACCAGTCTCAGTATTTTTACTCTTTCATAAAAAAAACAAAAACAAAAAAAACAGAAATGTTTCCCTATATTTTTTTCACCATGCAAAAATGGCTGTAGAAAACACCAGAAGGCACCAAATCCCCATTTTCCGGACGCAAAAAACTGAAAACTCAGCTTGGGTACAACCGACCAACCCCTCTCTTTCTTTTTCTTTTTTTTTCTGGAGCCCGTGAGGGAAGGGCATCCTGGGCACTGAGCCATATCGCTCACATCACAAACCGTCACTGAGCACATCTGCATGTCGGAGAGGAGAGCTGCAGATTCTGCACAAGCTGAGCTCAGTGTGAGCTCCCAGTCGGCAGCTCTGTCAAGCAAAAATCGATGCTGAAGTTTTCACTGGGTGGCCATCTCTTCTCCTTCTGGCAGTGGATGCCCTCGGGGGGACTTCAGTGCAAACTAACCAGAGTGGGGGTAACAACAACAACCAGTCAGCCGATTACACACACCACCCCTTGCAGAACGTGGCGTTACAAACATCTATATAGGAGCTGAAAGGCGAATCAATAAAGAGACAGAGCGATGGCAGCTCACATTGGTGGCTCTGCTCAGAGCAACTCGCAGGAGGTAATAGTAATAGGCCAACAGGGTCTTTAAAAATGTGTGCCCCACCTATTTTACTCTTGCTCGTATTGCCATCGTTATATAGTTGCAAAGTTAATTAAAGGAAAATAAAAATTGGGTGTTTTGCCACTTTAGCTGGCTAAACTTTTCTAAAAAATCAAACAGCCCTTTTCTCTTGTTGTCCTTCTTCCTCCTCTTCCAAACAGTGATTCGTAAGATCATCATAACCCTGATTTCTATTTAACTTTGTTGTGATACAAAGTGAATTAACACAGAAACATGTGAATATACACTCTTGCCATGTGCTAAACTGTAAAATGTGGACACTGTTTGCATTACCTACCTGTTTGGGTTCAACATAAGAAGAAAGGGGACCTGCCTTGAGATCCACAGTTCTACACATCAGGATACTAAGAAATATTGCAAACTGTTCTGAGATGTTCGTCCCGTTTCCAAAACAAAAAAACGTTCCCAGCATCTCAGCAGTGTGTGAAGCAAAATAATATTGCAAACTCAGATAATAGCCCAAATATAAGCAAAATAAGGAATACAGAATCAGTCTTTCCCACAACACATTGTCATAGGTTCCCACCACAAGTTAAAACAAGTTATAACAAAATAACACATGTGGTTCTTAGTTTTATGTGAGCAACATAACAGGCACGAGCATGTATGTTGCTCTTAGTTTAAAATTAACCAGTTTTTCCCAAAATACATAGTCAAAGAACAAAAATAACTCTTTAATATATCAAATGCGGACACTGTTTGCATTACCTACCTGTTTGGGTTCAACATAAAAACAAAGGGGCACCTGCCTTGAGATCCACAGTTCTACACATCAGGATAAGAAATATTCCAAAATGTTCTGAAATTATTTAAATCTCACTTCAAGTGCACAAGCGTACACAGCAGATTCCCCTCTGGCGTTATTTTTGAAACAAAGATGGAGCCAAAATGGAAAGCTGTAATAATAATAATTTAAAAAAAAGCACGTCTAAGAGTTTGAATTCTGATTTCAATCCCCCCCCCCCCCCCCAAATGACGTGTTTTTGAACTACAACAGTCTGTATTGTTTCAGTAATACCTCTCATTTTCTTCTGTCTTGATGTTTTGCTCCTCCTCGTCCTCTTTTTCATCTCTGCGGTTCTGCTTGAAAAAACAATGATGCAATCACAAAGCTGCTGAAGTTTAAATAGATTTCCTCTTTTTTTTGTGAGAGGATGAGGCTAAAAACTGTTGCTTGGCTATAAATAAGTTCAATTCATATGGAATCTGACTTTACCAAATTTAAACACAAATTAGTGTAATTATGCTCCTATATTTAGGTGCCTTCTGTGTTTGCTTCCTCTCTTGCTCGCTGTGTGTTAAGAACTAGGTTACATAGTTTTATCGCTACTGTAATCCGAGCTGTTGTTCCGATTTCGGTTTCCTTTCATCAGCTCTAACATGAGAAAATTCCCAGCCTGAGCTGTCCTACATAGTTGCTAACGTTTGTAAAGGTGTGCCTTGGAAAGTGTCTTCATAAATATCGGGCCTTGCTGAGTCAGTGACTCACGGATCCAGCTTGTCGTCGGGAACCTGAGATTATAGTTGACGAAGTAGGATTGCGTTGACATCAGTAAAAGAGCTTCTTCCTCTGTCCTCGCCAAATCAACCCAGAAAGGAGGGTAACAAAATTTAGATCAACACTGCGTATCTGTGAACGTCAAAAATGATTTGCCTGGTGGCTTTTTTCCCCAAAGTATCTCACAGTTTACAGCTGCCGTACATTCAACATGTGTAGCTATATCTTGTAATTTAGGGTTTTTAAATTATTAATCTAAGCGTTTTTCTTTATGGTACAACAAACAACTTCAGTGATTAAAAAAAAAAGTTTGGATCCCTTGTTTGAATTTGTTGTGGATCAATGATACATATACATATACCTGCATTAATAAGTAGTTAAATCTTTCTTAGTAAGTTGGATGCTGAGGACAAGCTTTTATAACCATCATTAAGCCTTTATTATTACTCTGGCTGGATATTTAGCCGTTGTCCTCAGGAAGACTGGTAGAGTTTCTTTGAACTGGTTGGTTTCCTGACACATGCTATGATCTTTGAAGCCTTTTTACACTTTTTTAAAGGGCTACCTCAAAGCTTCGTACTCAGGCCACTTTTAATTCAACTACCGAAAAATGTATTGTTTTTGGTCCCATGGAAGCAAGGTTAGAGTTCAGTCCCAAACTAGAACATATGAAGCTAATAAATTTAAAGCATGAAATCTAATTGTCAACGTGGCATCAGACCTAAAATTTTAACATCCACATAAAGTCTATTACCAAATCAGTTGACTACCATGTTACAGGCATTGTCAGTCCAAAGCATTTCCTGGATCGACCAGTCCTGAAATCTCTGCATCGACACTCTTTTAATCTTAAAACTTTTGAAACTTTCCCATTGGACTGTAAAGCACAGAACCATCTTGGACCAAAATACATTTCAGATTAACAAGTATGAATCATCTGGGGCCCCCAGGTAACCAGAAACCTGCTACTGAGAGCTTCCAGACCAAATATATTTAGCTAAAAAAAAAAAAAAAAAAAAAAAACTGCCACGATTTTTGCCCAAACACTTATTTATTTATAATTTTGTTTTTTTAACGCATGAATCAGACAACATTCAGGGCTGCAGCCTCAGACGCTCAGGGTTAATGACGCTTGGGCGGCAGCATGTGACCAAAACCTCCCATCACTGGGCTCATTTTATCAAAGCAACATACACCCACTCTTAGGAGTAGTTAGGAGAAACTTTGCTGCTCCAGTTCTCTCCTCTCTCATTCTCTTTTGATTCATTTTTCAAGGCCCCCTTTGAAATGCTGCAGCTCCTGGAGTGGGCTGAAGTGAAAGTGGGACCGATGAGTGCTTTGTCCGTGAAACTGGATGCTTTGTCTTCGCGCGGTTTCCACCTGAAGGCTGTGTTTTATTTGACCTGAGAAAACGGAGCATTATTGTGGAGGGAGAGCAGCAGCAACGAAATGGGAACGCGGCATGCAGATGAAGCAGGAAAAGCTATTAGCGGGCAATGTGAAGTGGTCCTGAGGGGTAAAAATACAGTAACGTTGTAAACAAAAATGGAATAAAAGGGGAACCTAATTTTTTTTTTTTTTTTGGATATGAGAGCAAAATGTGGATAATTTTACAATTACGCAGTACAACAAAAAGTGAAACAGCCTTTCACAGAACCCATGAGAAAGAAACAGCTAATAGTCAAAAACTACGCAAAACAAAAAAGCTTTTATTTTCCAAGCATATTTCAGTAAAATACCATAATACAACATCTAAACATGGCGGTGGCAGTGTCATGGATTGAGGCCATTTCACTAATTTAGGATTTGCAATAGTTGATGAAAATGTGAACTCTGCTCTCTGCCAGAAAAATCCTGAAGCAGGATGTCTGGCCATCAGGTTGCGACCTTAAACTCACGCAGATTGGGGTCATACAGCAAAACAATGTTCCCGAGCCCGCCTGAAATTTCACAGCTGAAAAATAGAAAAAGGGGTTTTGTAGCAGCGTAGTCAAAGTCTGGATTTAAATCTGATGCAGGCGCGACGGTGTGACCCTGAACTTAATTGGAGCAATTCTGGTAAAGAGTGCATCGTGGAATGAGTATTTGGTCAAGTCTTTTACCTTTTCCCCTCCCCTTTCTGCCACCTCACCTATGCTGGCTTTTCTTCCTAAGGATGTGGAGTCAGCCTTTGAAAAGGGTAACATTACAGAACGGGAACACACCGAAATCAACTGTATCAATTACTTTGTATTGTGATCAGTAATCCAAATAATATGATGCATTACAAAACAAATGGCACAAGCTTTTAAAAAAAAAAAAAAAAAAAAACAGGCACATTTGCCCTTGTTGCTAGTGAGAGAAAGTTGTGTTAACATGGAGTGTGCAGCAGCAAGTTACTTTGGAGCCTTCTCTGGTACCTCATTGGACGGCTTTTAAACACAAACAGTTCTGGCATTTTGAGAATGTTACTAGATCTAGGTATACCTTGATACCGGTACCCAGACCATAGCTGGTGGGGTTCATGTCGGCATTTCTCAGCAGTAGTAAAAAGTAACCCATATGTCTGAACTGTCCACTCCACCACATGGCCATGGAGCAAGACCAACCTGCTGAGCAAAGCAGGATGTCTGGCCATCAGGTTGCATCAGGCAGACTTGGGTTATACAGCAAAACAATGTTCCCGAGCTCGCCTGAAATTTCACAGCTGAAAAATAGAAAAAGGGGTTTTGTAGTAGCGTAGTCAAAGTCTGGATTTAAATCTGATGCAGGCGCGACGGTGTGACCCTGAACTTAATTAGAGCAATTCTGGTAAAGAGTGCATCGAAGTTTCTCAGTGATGTCAGAGACTCAAGGACGGTGATTGATGGGAGCTGTGGCCACCAAGGGTTGGACAATTACTTTCTCACATGGGGGTCAGGTTAGTTATTAAAGTTTGGTTGTTGATTTGACATATTGCAGTGTGATAAAAAAAAAAAAAAGAAGAAACAAAAACAGAAGAGGAGGGCAAATAGTTTTTCACAACATTTCGAGCTAAGAGAGGTAACCGCCTTCCTTTGAAAAAAAAAAAAAGATGCTGTTTTGAAGGCAGAGCTGCAGTCCAGCAGGAGCAGCCAAACCATTTTGGTCAGGTTCACTCAGCTGGCCCCTCATTGATCACCTCCACTGACAGCACAGTAAGCCATGTGGAACAGTTTCCCTTCACTCAGGACACTGCAGGATCAGCTCGACGGGCCGACATTGGGGGCTGGAGCGGCGGCCATGCTTTAATGGGAAGAATAAATTGAGTGCCGTTTAAGCCCAGCTAACTGCTTTAATCATTTATAAAGTGCAGTCACACTGAAAAACTACATGCCACTATCTATTGATGGGGGCGAAAAGGAGAAAAAAAAGGTGGAGGGGGGGGTCATTTTCACCTTTGCATTTCATCCCGTTTTAACTGAAGCAGACAGTTAACTAAAACTGGTTTGCAACAAATGTCTCTGATAACCGTCTGCTGAGTTAGTCAGGCGGTCGGTGAGCCAGGTTGTTTGCTTCCTTGCACAAAGTTTGCATGTTTTCTTTCCTCCTGGTCAGCCAGTGGCTACAGAAAGCCCACAGTATGAGCTACACAGAGGCCCTCTGGAGCTTTATTAACTTATAAACAGTTTTCAGGCATGCATTGGGGATCTGTCTGCCACGTACCCTCTCTGAGAAATAAGGACCCTGTGGGAGTAAATGCAAACCCCATAGTCCAGGCTGCGTGTGTCCAGCCTTGGATTAGTTTAAGGTGCAAATATTGCCAGTGGTTTTATTCTCTCAACACCATATTCCATATGATGCAGTTAAAGTTTTAAATGATAAACCGATTAAACAGATATTTAAAACATCAAGCGAGGATATATAGACACAGTCAAAAGCTTTGACAGTTAAACAGCTTGTGTATTTTTGAGTACTTTGGATATAGAAAAGTAAAATTAACTCTTATTAAAAAGTTACGTCAAACTCATCAGAGCCGGTATTTATAGTGCTGACCCACATGCTTCATATTAGCTTCTGGGACAAACCCTGATGGATATTGATCCATTCTCATCCTATTAGTGCCTGGAGTTGAACACAGTTTTATTCTCCCCCTGTTTATGCTCCTAAATTGTCAGAACTGACCACAAGTTTTTAACGGGTTTAAGATCGGGAGAGTTCTCTGGTCGTGAGTCTAAAATTTTAATGTTTCGACATGCGAGTCCTTTTTCAGATCCCTTTTCCCTTGTGACGCAATGTTCCATTGCTGAGGCAAAATGCACAGATTGTAATGAAATTCTTTTGCGAAATATAACAAGTTGCGCTCACGGGAATTTTGATCCTACTCTTTAATTGTGAAGGTATTTAGAGACAACATTGCCAACTCTCTTGGATGAAAAGCAACCCTAAATCAGCCCAAATGTCTCAGTGTTTCTCATTTGACTTTTTCCTCACCAAATATTTCAAAAATGTCCCACGTTTCGTCCTACCAGAAGGAAGTATTATCAAACTAACGTTAAAACAGCCTTCTGGTGTCCATTTTAGCAGAAAATCAGTATGTTCTTAATATTTGTTCACAAACCCACCTGCTGTTGATGTTGGGCAAGCTCTGCACTGGTGGTGGCAACTCAGTTATATAGAGCACTTACCAGTAATCAACTCTGATGGCATTCGTTCAACACTCTTGGATGTCGTAGAACATTTCCGACCTTCACCAGAACCCTTTGCCTTAATCAGGAAAAGTATTATTTGTGCTACTCCATTCTTAGCAGAAGTTTCATTAACTTAAAATGAGGCCTTTTTGATGCAAAGCGGAGATGGCAGCATACATCACCTATAGGGGTTGTGATGTCAAACACAGGGAAACATATTTAACTTTTCCAAAATGACAGTCAGTTCACAAAATGAATTTATTGAGCTATTCAGCTTCAATTCTGGTTGTAAAATAAAGTTAGCGGAACATTTTCGGCCAATGCAGTAATTTTTTTTTCCACAGTACACAGGGCTTTGCCTATAAAGTGGTTATCATAATCACTGCATTCAATCACTTTGCATGACAGTCTGAAAACAGTGTAAATAATTACAACCACAAAATCTAAAGCTGCATAGTGTACAATTAGGGTAATTAGAAGCAAAGAATAACAGGGAACATAATAAAAAAAAAAATGTTATACCATTTTTATTCTTTTTCTTACAGCATTGCATTCTTTTATTTGGTAAAAATTTGGACTTTCAGCCAGGCAAACTATTCCAGAAAGTCAAGCTTCCTATAGGATTTGTTTTATTCAGACATTTCTTTCAGCGTTTCAAGCACTCAGCTCCTCGAGCAACCAGAAAGTGTAAATATGTATGAAAGAAAACATCCAAATAAGCCCCTTTGACGGCTGCACAGCTTAAGTGGACCCTATTGAATGCTATGCTGCCTTCCATATCACCTCCTAGTGTACAGCGTACTCACCTACATGAGATTGTGGAGCAGTTTTTTTTTGACACAGTCTGCAGCTGCGGGCATACAAATGAGCTGGGTGACTACCAGCACCACAGCAGCTCAGGGGGAAGTCCCTGACAGACAGACCAGCTGGACCAGCGGGCGAAAGGCTTTTGCAGAACCTGGGCTATCTAGAGCCTTCCTCTTCTTGATGTTTGCAAGTAGCTACTTTGAAAGAAGGGATTTTTTATCTTATTTTAGCATACATAAATATATAAATAAAACTCCAATTCATCTCAGTAGCACCGTTTGACAGCAAATGTCATTTAAAAGGCACATTCCAGAACAAACAGATCCAGTTCATATACAGAAATTTAAAGTCAAACATTTGGTCAAACATTTGTTTATGCAAGTTTATACAATGCAGCAAATTGCATCAAGTGACAAACTTTACAGCAATCCGTCCTCCTGAACCAACATGACACAAAAACCAGCAATGGTCCAGAGTTGATGGCATCAGCTCCTTTAATGACTTTACCTAAGAAAAAGCTGAACGTAAGCTCTGCGCCACAAGTTAAATCTGTGGTTGGGAAGAGAGCACAACAATATTGAATGGTTAAAAATGTTGTGCATAGCTAAAAAGAGGAAACTGGCCATTTCCTGATAGACGGCTTCCCTGACGGAGGACCAACAACAGCAGATGACATGGCTCCCCAGATCACAAGATTCAGCTTGGATTCAGGTGGCCAAGCACTCCACTCACACCAAGCAATAGCTTCTACTGACCCAGGACAGTGACGTGTGGGTCATTGATTTGCATCTGACCCAGAATACGCTGAGAATGGGCCTCCATGTCCTTAAAAACAGCAGTGCACCAGCTGCAGGTTGCTCCAGCGTGAGCCACCAGAACTGACAAAGACTCCTGGCAAGATGTTGAAACGTTTTCAGAAGGAAATGAACAAACGTCCGGTTGTCTCCAATTTAAGCCCGTTTGCTGTTGTCCAGCTTGGAAACTTCACACTGAACCTCGAGCAGCTTGGACTCTGGATCTCTCCACTCGTCCTCCAGGGTCTGGGACCTTAATTTCCAAACAAAATGTAAAAATTTGCATTCATCTGAAATGAGATTTTTTCCCTGTTTTCCCCTTCCACTTAACTCTAAATTAATACGCTTTGACGCAGCAATATAGACACCCAGCTTCTATAGAAATGACCTTTGAGGATTACTCTTCTCAGGGATGATAGCAGCGATCACCTGATGGACGGCTGTACAGTCAGGGACTTTCCCATTATTGTTTATACCAAAACACAACACCGCTCTACTGAACACCCGTTCTATTGGCATCACGTAGCATTAGGATTTTCTGAGAACCTGAATTCAGCATTTTGGCTAAATGTGAGCTATGATCATAGACATAAACAACGTGACTACAGGACTGTCTCAGAAAATTTGAATATTGTGATAAAGTTCTTTATTTTCTGTAATGCAATTAAAAAACATGAAATGTCATACATTCTGGATTCATTACAAATCAACTGAAATATCGCAAGCCTTTTTTTTGTTTTAATATCGCTGATTATGGCTTACAGCTTAAGAAACCCAAATATCCTATCTCAAAATATTAGAATATCGTGAAAAAGTATACTAGTAGTCTATTCAACTAATCACTTGAATGGTCTAATTAACTCGAAACACTGCAGGGTTTCCTGAGCCTTGAAAAACACTCAGCTTGGTTCAGTAAACTAAATCACAAGTATGGTAGTGGTTAAGAGACGACACAAGATTCTCACAGTAACTGGTGTACTGACCATGGCATTACTGTCCTTGATTGGCCTGCCAATTCCCCTGACCTGAACCCCATAGAGAATTTGTGGGGTATTGTGACGAAGAAGCTGAAAGACACCAGACCCAACAATGCAAATGAGCTAAAGGCCGCTATTGAAGCATCCTGGGCATCCATAACACCTCAGCAATGCCACAGGCTGATTGCCTCCATGCCACGCCGCATTGATGCAGTAATCTGTGCAAAAGGATTCCCAACCAAGTACCGAGTGCATTAATGGACATTTTCAAATGTTTGATTTTGTTTTGCTGTTATAATTTTTTTTTTACTTGCTCTGAGGAAATATTCTAATATTTTGAGATAGGATTTTTGAGTTTTCTTCAGCTGTACGCCATAATCAGTGATATTAAAACAATAAAAGGCTTGCGATATTTCAGTTAATTTGTAATGAATCCAGAATGTATGACATTTCATGTTTTTTAATTGCATTACAGAAAATAAAGAACTTTATCACAATATTCTAATTTTCTGAGACAGTCCTGTAATGTTACGAGTTTATGAGATTACAGAGACTGGACTGGAAAGTTGGTTGCCATGGAAAATACAGATAAACGGACTCTGGAGGCACAGAGTCTGACGTACTTGGATTGGAAAGAATGAGTTTAGTGGAAAACGTGTCAGCAAGGACACGTCTGCATTATAGCATGATCTTATCCACCAATGTGATGCAAGAACACCGATAAAGTGCCTCGAGATGACATGTTTCATGAATTGGCGCTATAGAAATTAAATTTAATTGAATTGAATATATTGTGCACGCCCCTGAATGGGTGGACACAATGTTTCCTACTGACGGTCTGGGTGAGAGAATGAATGGGACTCTCGCGGGCACCTGTCGCGTTGTTGTGTCTGAGAATCCAGTACTGAAGCTGTAAACATCCCGCTGCCTTTTAGATTAAATATGGTAAAATAGAGTCTAGGTTTCAAGATTCTTTTTATTACTACAGAAGTCTACAATAGAAACACCGCATTATCAGATAAAAGAACCTGGGATGACGGCAAACAAGTCAATTAATTAACACTAATGAATCAACAGCTGGTGATTCATTCAGTGATACTTACATTTATTGGGATTTACCTCCAATTACTAACGAACAATGATTTAGCCCTAAACATTTTAGCAGAGTCCAATTAATTTAGAAAGAGAAAGGACCTAAATGGTGAGATTTTATGAAACAAAAGATAAACATTGCAGACAAATTAGTATTGAAAACACACACACACACACACACACACACACACACACACACACACACACGACAGGAACTCTTAACATAAAAAGTAAAAACTTTATTTTAGCAAATACAAGCAGATCAAAACATAAGCAAGCAAACTTATCTCAATCATGTGCCGAAGGCTGTTCAGAGTAAGGCAAAACTGCAGAAGACAACATAAATACACTCCTGCGGCAATAATCAATCAAATATCAAAATATCTGAGTCATGAAAGTCCCACTTTGATGACTCAACGTTCCAACGCTGCTTTAAGTCGTTTTCTTGAAATGCCAGGAAACAATCACATTTTTTTTTCTTTCTTTTTTTTTCTGGTCAGGTCACATTTGTGTGCTTTTTGTAAAAAGACACACCTACTGCAGATAAATTCTGAAGGCTCACATCTGCAACTGTTTCACATTAACAAACCAAACAAGAGCTGCATACGCTGTGGCTCAAACATCAGAACAGTTAAATAATGGTTATAAATCAAAAATGCCCGAGACAGAAATTAGACCAACTACGTTGGAGTTCAACACATTTGGAGGGTTTGACGCCTTATGAGGACGGATTCAGTGGACGACATCAACGCTACGACCAACAGAGGTTATTTTGTGCTCAAAAATAAAAACATCCACGTTAGCTTGTTATTTGTGAATGGTTACGGTTCTTCCTGAGTTACCAACCTTCACATGTCAAATATAAGCGGCACACCGGCTAACGTCAGACACAAAGTTCAACTTTTCAAGCCCGAAATAGTGATTTGGTTTTTTCAAGCCATATTTCAGTCATTAACGGAGTGGCAAAACAGAACAAACCAGCGCAGCATGTATAGTTCTACACCACTCATACTCTTAATATACAAAACACCACAACACACTTAAACATAAAACAAATAAAAAATAAAAAAAAGGAAAGCGCCCTGCAATCATTCCGCTTCAAATTTAACTGATATATTCAATTTTCTACAGTTTGTGTACCAACATTTGAAGGCAGACGTTCTGGAGGAGCCGGCAGCTTTCCCTCCTGAGGCTCGGAGGCACATGCTTCATATATTAATGGCCTGGGTTGCCCGTCATGTTGAAGGGCAGGGGGGGGCCATCAGGACTTGTAGTCTGGAGAATAGAGCTGCGACCTGTAAGGGCTGTTTGGACTAACTCTCGGTGTCAAGCGGTTGAAAGAATTCGACACGGGCGAGTCGTGACCTGAAAGAGAGATATAATAAAACCGTTAATGAAGCACACCAAACACAGTGGAGGGTTTTTTTTTTTTGTTTGAGTGATATGATCTGCTAGAGACGGGTTACCGAGTCAGAAGGTGAGGATGGAAAAGACGGGTGGATCTCGGCAAATTAGAAAATAATCAAAAAGTGCCTTTTTTTTCCCCCTTTAGTAATTCAAATATTTATATTAATTCATTACAGCGCGTTTATTCTGATGATAATGGTTTACAGCTAATTAAATCCAAAAATTACATTCCACAGAAACGCAAGTTATAAAACATCTTTTAAAAACAAAAATATTGTATTACGTAGGGCTGTACGATATAGAAAAAAAACAACAACACATAGATAAAATAGAAATCGTATCGATCGATATTGATAATTATCAACAGATTGAAAACATATATTTTAAGTGCAGCCCTGGCCATTTTATGCTGTTGCCTAGCAACCTATTTTTAGATACAGAACACACAAACACTGAATTCAAACTCAACCCTTTATTTAACCAACTTTTTACCAAAAACTACAAGTTTTTAAAAAAAAGAAAATAAAGAACGCATGCTCTCTGAACTTTTGAGGGGGGCGGAGCTTGTTTTCTGAGTCTGCATTTGTGATTGGTTGGGAGGATGTGGTGATGTAATATTAACCAACATGGCTAGAATGCAAAAGGAAGGAAAACTGTTATTCTATTGAAATGTTTATTGACCCTTTTTTCTATCATTGATATACGTCTATTGATCGATAGATGTCGTTATTGCATTATCCTCCAGCCCTAGTGTTACGGCTTACACAGCTATGGATGCTGCCTTGATAGTTGTTGTTTTAAGTTACTTATAGCGTTTTTAACATTATAGTTTGTCTTACTTCCTCCATTCCAAACAAAGAAATTCACAGATGACCGGCGTTTTTATCCTCTCCCTCTCTGCTCCTCATTTCCCCTTGGCTCAGTGTCTCTGCGTTGCTGCGACAGCTAGAGGGGGGGTGACACATCGTGAAACGCCCCGACGGCCAGCCGGCCCCTGAAACCCTCTTATTAGCCAATATCAGCTTAGATATTTCAGCTTCAAGGCCAGAAACCAACACACTGATACAATAATGCAGCTCGAGCTGTTAAGAAATAAATTGCCAGCGTGGCGATCTTTACAGCACAGTATACCTGCCGACACCATAATCTTACAGTTCCCCCACTCCTTATGGATTCATCTGTAGGAAAAGTACATATTTCTATATATCATAACATCAGCGATTTTCCTCATCTGTAACTTGAGCCATATTTCATAAAAATCGGGTAAGAATTAAGCGCCCCATGACCGTTTTTTGACAGATGTGTTCCACATTAGAGCAGCATGGTTTCATGGCGCATCCCTGACTGAACGCCTTAACTAAGCATCACGTGAACATGCTTTCCAGTAGGCCAACTAAGCGCGTTAAAAATCCTTTAATCGCTCTAATGTAATATTCTATAAATTGATAAACTGAATTTGTAGCAACCGGACCTTTGCTCGGTTTTTCTGAAGAACTGAGTGAAAGTCCGGCGGCCTCAGATTTAAGCCCGTTAGCTGTCGCCATGACTCTGACTTCTGAGAATCTGCACAGGCAACTGAATTTGTGGTTTTCATTTACTGTAAGTCAGAATCATCAAAAGGAGCAGGAAAAAAAAGGCAATTCAAATGTATCGGAGCGCGTGCAAACATATGTTTCCCTTTTTGAACCGAATTACTGAAAAGAAAAATCCGTCGGTGACATTTTAATTGATTGAGACTGTATTTTATGAGCAAAACTAAGAAATCCTTAATTTCCAGCCATTTGTTTCTCCTTTAGCCATTTACACATATTGTCTTGCATTGATGCTGCCTCTAGAAGGGACTTGGGTCTCGATTTCTTTTTCAGAGACTGCTTCTTTATTTTTTTTTTTTAGGAATTGTTGTCTTAATGCCAAAAAGAGCCCAACAGATTTTACTTTCACATGTGGAGCCTCACTGCTTTGGCTGTTGTGCTTCACTTGATTTATATACGCAAAAAGCTTTATTAGATTGTATGCTGGGAGTATTTCATTTTCAACGGACACAGAAACGGGAAGGTAGAGAGAAACAGATGAGACAAAATGCTAAAAGGAAGAAAAGGTGAAAGAAAAAGAGGAAAGGGAAAAAAACAATATTCATATTTTTCAGAGACTTCTAAACAACTATAGAGAGGTTGAGAATCGACCATGCAGCCCAACAAATAAAAACAAACTATTCTTCTACCTGAGGGACAGTCAACTATAACACAAGAGCCACATGAGTGTTTTATGAGTTTGCAAGCAGTCAGCCAGCAAATCAAAGTCTGTCTGAAAGACAAACACCTCAATAGCCCAAACACATATATGGAGCTGGAAAATACTAAAGATAAGCCTGGTGTGACGTTGTGCGCTGGATATTTCATACTTAAAAGCTTTAAAACTGATTCATATACAGTAGATACACCACACAGCTAGAGGGCTACATATTTCGTGGCAACTGTCAGTTTCTGGGATTTCACCTCGAAGACGCCAGTTTGGCTGAAACAAAAAAAAAAGTTTGTTTCAAACAAACTACAACAGCAATCAATTACTGATCACAATCTTCCCATTTCCCTTCAGTCGGCTCTGCATAAGATCAGCGGGTCCAACAAAATAGGAAAAGGAATTAGATCAGTTCTCAATTCTTTAATAATTACGAGGCTAAGCTTTAAAGTCAAGCAGAAGTCCTGCGTTTAAGATTTAAAATGTGCGTCCATTAAAGGGGACAAATGAAGTCTGTTAGTTTTGGTGATTTTGTGGACGAAGCTTCAGCGTCCTACCGTTGACGGGTGGTGGCGTCCTCTGGATGAAAGCTGGGTGATATGATTGTTCCTTTGGAGACAACAAAGAGTGCAGGACTGCAGGAGAAAAAAAATATATACATAAAAGTTAGTCCAGCTCTTCAAGCAGGGCAAATGTACATGAATGTCAGAGCGTTTGTAGAGTTAAATGCATTTAGTGCTTAACAACACGGACAAAATGTGAAACAAATGAGTCAAAGAATAAAAAGGAAATCACTGAATAAAAGCATTGGACAGCTTCTATTCCCATGGTTCTGTATTTAAATAAAAACATACTAAAAAAATGAAATATTAAATGCGTTATTAGGTTTGTTAGCAATTTAATGCTGGTAAATTTCTGGTGAAGAAACAAGTATATAAAAAAGGACTGTATTGCATAAAAAATGCACTTAATTGGAAATATTTTTAGGAATAATCAGGATTTAATGTTAAAGCCGCAACAGTGGCTTTGTGACGGTAACAAGGTATATTAAAACAGGTCTAGATTTGCTGTATATAATTAAATGTGTTTTAAATATGCTGACATTTTAAAACTAAAAGCAGATCAACAGTAACTTAAAATTCATTGACAGAGTCACTGCAAAAATGACAAACTATTAGATAAATTCTAGTTTTAAAAAGGAAAATATGGATTCATATTCATTTTGCCACGTTTTACAATTACAGGAAAGGTTTACGATCTGAGGTTTGTGCCTGAAGGATCATGCTTTAAAGCCCTTCTTGTCAGGGAAATATTTGCACGGCTGGATGGATTATGATGACCAGCTTTCTTGATATAGATCTTAGTGACAGTGACTCTAAAGCTCAAGGAGATTATTAGAGTCATTGTGATGAAGGGAATGGGGAATAATCTGTGGCAAATCTAATTGATATCATCGACGCAATATTCCTAATCACAGTCTTTATCATTGCAATATACATTCCAATAAAATTTGTCCTCTGCATTTGACCCATCTCTCAGGGAGCAGTGGGCTGCCGCTGCACTTTTTTTTGTTGTTGGGGTTTTTGGAAATTATGAAAATAAAGTGATAAATAAATTAGTAATTTTATTAGAACTCTTACAAAAAAAAGCACACAGTCTTTCCATCATGTTAGAATGAGGAATGTTGAGCAGCTTGTAAAGTTATACTTTGGTATCAGTTTCACAAATAAGGAAATACTAAATCTTTTTAGCACATTGCAAACCACTTTGTGACTTTATTCTCATAATATTAGGACTTTGTTCTGGTAATATTATGACTTTATTAAGTCTCTTTATTGTTGTAAACTTAATGTTACTTTATTCTTGTAATCCCCCTCACAAAAAAAAAATTGATTAGGGTCATTGTAGATTAAGATAGATAAATTATTGGCCACAGGAGAGTACATTTTCACACACACACACACAAAAAAAACACTTGCAAAAATCTAAAATTTACCTCAAAATTTCTAAGGATTTTTTTTTTTCACGATTAAAAGGCAAAAAATTGCTAGATTAAAACAAGTATACCTCTGACACTGTAATGTCAGATATATGGATCATCATTTAGACCACGTGTCAAACTCACGGTCCGTGGGCCTAATTCGGCCCGTCAAAGCAATTTATCCGGCCCGCCAGAGCCAAATAAAGGTATATCATGTCATAAAGTAGAGACATATATCCTTTTAAATTGCATAAAGTGGCTAAAACTGTGGCTCCTGTAGTAACAGCACCCGGCCACTAGATGTCGGTTTTCCCACAACACATTAAAACAATCCAGAAATGTCCAAAAAGTGTAACTTTTTGGACAAGTTTCAACTTTTTTTTTTTTTGCAGATAAACTGTATAAACTGGGCCTAAGGGTGCTACTTTTCAATTCAATTCAATTTTATTTATATTGCGCCAAATCATGAAACATGTCATCTCAAGGCACTTTACAAAGTCAAGTTCAATCATATTATACAGATTGGGTCAGAATATACAAATTGGTCAAAAATGTCCTATATAAGAAAACCAGTTGATTGCATCAAAGTCCCGACAAGCAGCATTCACTCCTTTTATGTTACTATGCATTTTTTTATATTTTTATGTGAACTGAAATGAAATTATGAAATCAAAAGTATCATCTAGACATGGGCAACCGGCCCTTTTAATGACTTCATGATGCCAAAGTGACCCAATATAGAAATGAGTTTGACACCCGTGATTTATATCATCTCACGACCCACCCACACTTCGGGATTCCTTGTACTAGGCCACCACTCCCTAATAACTTTTTGCTTGTATTGTGCACTTCTACAGGACGCGATATAGAAATGCTTTATAAAAATAGTCAGAATTACAGATCTTTGGTCCACAAGTTTTTGATCAAATAGTGAAAGGGATAAAATAGGCTAAAAATAAAAAATGTGAGCCTGAGCAGCTCATCGTGTGCATCACTGAGGTACTTCAGTTATAGCTCCTGTTATTGCGTGCAACTGCTGCCAACAAAAGAGCGTGAATAAATGCAGACACGTGGAGGAGCATCTTGTTCTCCCATTCAGACACATGCATCAACACTTTCACCGACATTTCATCATTTAGAGACAAACCAATCCAAAACACTGTGCCAAGCAGCCACGCTGGTTTTCAAGATGAAGAGGTGGACGTCTTTGGGCGAATTAACAGTCAACCTGCTAATGAAGGTCTATATATGTCTATTGATAGAGAAATCCTACAGGCGGCTGGCAGCATGGAAGGATGGCACACACCTTTAACCGTTTACCAGTTAAAGTTTAGATTTTTTTTCTTTTATAGCCGACTTTACTAATGTAAAGTCGAGTTTCGACACGTTTTAACACGTCGTCAGCTCTTGTTCTGCAGCAGACTACAAGCTAAAAGTTCAAACTCCTTTTAAAGCTCCTCCGCCTACAAAATAAAAGCATTAAAAACAAGCAGAGAACATGACGCGACTCACCAATGATGATGATAGCTGTGCCCGCCAGCAGGGCGAACAAGGTGCAGAACATCATCTGGTAGGAGTTTATGAAGCTGTGGAAGGAGTGGCCGTCCTGCATGAGGCCGGCAGGAGCAGCCGCTGCTGAGAGGGAGCGGAGAACAGAAAGAAACACAAACACACAAACACTTACTTATTCTGCGAAATCACGCTGGGATTTGTTAAAGTGGCGGAAATAAGTGAACTCTCAAAGTTCTGCACACAGTGACTAGTGGAGAAAGGCCCGCCTTCCTCATGATAACCCACCGGTCTAGTCAAAGTAACTTCCTATCAACGGAGCTCCAAAATAAAAGAAGCATATGACGTTGTAACTCAGAGAAGTCCCACTTTTAAATAAGGGTTTCTGCTAGTTTCCGATAATTAGGTTCGATACTTGGTAAAAAATAAAAATTGCTCTTTAAATAGATGTAAACTGGCTTCCTTACGTTTCTTCTTTTAATATACAGAACAGCTTCACAAGCGTTACTGACACCAGTAATAAGTCAGTAAGTATAAGTATTTAATTCTTGTTTTCAAGCCAAATCTTGTTCAATATATACTACCAAAAGTGGATATGCTGACATAAAGGTGTGTAACTGGATACAATCGTCCAGTTTCATACGGAGAATGCTTCTCCAGATTTGCAGCGAAGGCTGAATGTGTGGCGAGTTTCTTTTGGAAAAGGCTTATTGCTTCCCTGAATTATGGGGTTTGTCGTTTTAAATAAATGTAATTATTCAATAAAGATATGAAGGAAGCATTTGCTGTCAAAAAAGTGGAGCCGAGCTCGGAGCCTTAAACCGAATCTTACACTCCATACATCTATGACATGCATTCAGAATCACTTGGTTATCTTTGAATCTGCATTTTGACTCTGAAAGAGATCCAAAGATATTAAAAAACAAAAGTTGTGCCCAAACAGATCAGTACCGCCTGCCGATCTCAGATGGTCCTTAAGTCAGAGAAGGAGGAAAAGGAAGACCAAAGGTCTGAACCCACTCAGATACTGTTCACTTCTAAGGTGGCGGCTCTGGCTGATCCCGGTTTTTACGTTTTCCTGCCTCCTGAGAGAAACCAGGTAATAAGAGTTGAAACTAAACTAGAAAACTTCTTTAAAAACATCTGAAAGCCTGAGAAACTCTTCATAGATTCAAAGATTTTAATCAGTTTAATTAGCATTTAGAATGCTCATTATCTTTATAAAAACGTAACCTTTTAAGTGTACTGGTGGAGGATTAGTGCTGTTCATCTTTGTTTTCTAGCTTTATTACACATTTGTTATCATGAGGCATATAAATCATTCTTTTACTGATTCCCCCAGTGATTCTATTAATAATCCTTAGCTGAAACGTAATTATCTTAAAAAAAAAAAAAAAAACTAATCTAGAGAACAGAAATCTCCTGATTATTCTGCTAATGTGTGATAAAGATCACTCAATGGAAAGGTTCAAGTTATCCTAAGGTACCTTATTTTCAGATTATCAAACTGGTTTATACACATAGAGGGTAATGTTGCTTAATATCAATAGTTTAAAAAAAGAAGTTGCTTAACCCCCTCAAGACAAGAAGTATAAATAAAAGCAACATGGATTTATCTTGATTTTTTTCACTGCAAAATAGTAAAATAAAACAAAAACTCAATAAACGAGTCCGGCTGGCCTGTTTTCCATGACGTCAACTTGGAAAAAGTAACAACACAACACAGAAAATGAAATAGCTACAGCACACAGTCATGGTTTGATCAAATTAACATTCGTGCAGAAACAGTATCTGACCTTGCTTGGCGGTGTTGGAATCGGCAACATGGATAACGCTGACGGGGACGACCAAACTCTGGCCAGAGGAAGAGCTGCTTATGGTGACCGAAGCCGACACTGATGAATGAGGGTCCGTGGCGATGACAGAGTACTTTGTGTAACTGGGAAATCCTTCATGGACCTCTTTCTCATAGACGGCGACACTGGGAGAAGACGACACCACCTACACACGACAAAAAGTCTTCACCACATCTACCCGCCGACACAGAAGCACATTTTGTGTCGCATATTTCCCAAAAAAAAACCTCCTGACCTCCATGTTGGACAGAACGCCGAGAGGCCCGTAAACCGTGAGCTCCGCCGACGGGTGCAGGTTGGAGAGCAGCAGCTCGGCCTGGTCCGAGTAAAGGCCCGGCTCTATGGGCAGCCGGGCGCCGACTTGTTCTCCAGAGAAAACGCTGCCGACCAGGTCGGCCTTCACCAGCAGGTTGGTCATGGAGACGCTGAGCACGCGGGTCTGTTGGTCAGTCAAGGGCTGCAAGGTCATGGAGCACGTGTAGAGACCTAGAGCAGAAAAGGAGATGTAAGAAAAACTGTTGTAGATGATGCAACAAAATACATGTCTGATATCGGTTTAATATCAGAATAGATAAAAGGTAACCTGACTCTAGCCAGATTGATATCGCTCCGCCTAGCTTCACTCACATCCATCTGGGACCTCTCCCATAGAGAGTGATTTCTCCAACCGATTTTATTGTCCAGCCAATCAGGACGCAGGGCTGGAGTTTCATAGATGTGACGTAGTGGAGAAGCGACCATGAGACTGTTTTGATAGCAATGGTGGCTCGCATCGAGGAAGCAAGCGTTACCATTGATGCTGCTATTTCTTCCGCGTTGTCCAATCTACCTAATATTGTTTCATTAAAAGAACATCAGAGAATGGCTCTGAAGGCTTTTGTTGGTGGAAACCATGTTTTCGCCCTTCTCCCGACCGGATTTGGCAAGTTTTGTTTTCCGCGGCGCCCCAGTGGTGGAGCGGTTAGCGCGAACCATATTAGGAGGCCTTTAGTCCTCAACGCGGTCAGTCCGGGATCGACTCCGACCCGCGGCGCTTTGCCGCCTGTCTTCCACCCTCTTCCTGTCAGCTCACTGTCAATAAAACGCGTGCCACTAGAGCCGCAAACACATTTAAAAAAAAAAAAAAGTTTTTTTTTTTTTCCTGAGTCGCTCTCATCAGCGTCACGGGTTAGCTTCGGTGTGAGTGGTTGAAATAGCACGTCGATAAAGATGACAGACAAGTGGATTATCCAATCATATGCAAGGATTTTTGATAAGGCCCAGCCTTCAAAAAAGGCGATTCCTATGGAGAGGTCCCAGATGGATGTGAGTGAAGCTAGGCGGAGCGAAATACATCTGGCTAGAGCAGTGCTTCTCAAATAGTGGGGCGCGCCCCCTAGGGGGGGCGCGGTGCAATACCTGGGGGGGCGCGTGTGACCCTGGGGAACAGGCTTTTTTTTTTTTGGCCGTACTAGTATAAAGTGTAATTGCTCATCCACTACAGTAGGGGCAGTGGCGCTCTCATTGTTACTTTTGTCACGTTTGCGACAGTGCAACATTTTACGACTTACAGGTTTGCCTTGGTTACCAGTGTTGAGTCAACAGAAAGCTCCGTCTGCGTTCTGTCTACAACCTCCGTTATTCAACATAACAACCCCCAACATGAAAAAGTTTTTAACAGGGATGAAAAGGAAAGCGGAGAGATACAAAGATAATGAGACAAAAGAAAGTCACCCGAAAGCTAAGACGAGGAAATACGACGAAGCGTATTTAGCGCTTGGCTTCACGGTGACTACAGTTGGAGAAGAGGAAAGACCGCTGTGTTTGGTGTCTAAAAATGCTCGCAGCGGGCAGCATGAAGCCAATAAATTAGCGCGTCACCTAAATACGTCATCTAAATACGTTACACCCCAATCACGCCGATAAGCCACTAGAGTTTTTTCAGCGAAAACGTGCTGAATATTGCCAACAGTCATCCCGCTTTGTGAAGGCTACTTCGGTAAACCATTGAGCGCTGTTTGCATCATATAAGGTGGCGTACCAAATTGTGCAGTGCAAAAAGCCCCACACCATAGCAGAGGAGCTGATACTGCCTCCTCATTTTGATCAAAAAAAGAAAGAAAAAATGAGCACAAATTGTTTAATTAATTTTGGTTTTGTAGGTTCAAGTGTTTTATATATTGTGCTCCTGAGTTAATGTTGCTGAACTGAATATATATTAGTTATTATTATAATTAAATATTTATTGATCGGATTTAATTTTGCAATGGTGCAATTAGTTGGTCAAACATGTTTACAGTTTAAACAAGGATTTATTTATTTTTAATTTCAGGCATTGATGCATTTAAAATCTTTTCTGTTGCAGACTTAAAACACGATTTAATAAAGTTATTTTTTGTAAATTTGACCATATGTCTTTCTTTTTTTCTTTAATGTTAATAAGGATAAAATGTTATGCAGGGATGGATAGTCACGGTGGGGAGTGGGGGGCGCGAACAGTTTTCTTCTTGCTAGGGGGGGCGTAACAGAAAATAATTGAGAAGCACTGGGCTAGAGTCAGGTTAAATAAAAAGGTACTTTTTTGCAAAAAGTGTTCACACCACATGAACTTTTCACATTTTGTCACATTAGGGTTGGGTTAGGATTTTATGTGACTGGCCGATACAGAGCAGCACATTATTGTAAAGTAAAAGGACACAGTTGGCATTTATTTTTTTACAAGTTGACGCATATTTTTATTTTGCCTACTCTAGTTTAATACCCCTAAATAAAGCCATGTGCCACCTAGAGCCCGATGATAATTCAACAACAATATATATGGATAAAATATAAATAAAAAGTTGAGTAGAAAAACTGTTTTTCTTTCTTTTGCATTCTAGCTCATCATGTAGGTTAACGTTACATCCTGCCAACCAATCACAAATGTAGGAACACTGTCACCAAGCTCCGCGCCCTTCAAAGAGTTTGTGAAATGTGCATGTAAACACAGCTACTGATCACATTAAATAATCAGACTGTACTTTATATGGGCACACAATCAATTAATCCGATCATAATGTGCGTTTATATGCATCTGCCTTTATTCAGAATAGAACCATTCTGACGTGCTCAGTTATCAAATTCCCCTAAAAAAACAACAACAAAAAAAACAGAAGAACTACTTCCGTCTTTGCTAAACAACAAAAAATAGTAAACAAACCAGTATTATATGAGTTTGTTTGTCTTCCAAGCGCCCAGGATGGACTTGCATCAGGTTCTAATTATGGTTGAAATGTTACTGGCAAAGCAACAATTTAAATTTTTTTCCAAACAGAAAAGTTGTATCGGATTCGGGCGACCTGACAGTTTTTCTTCCTGACGTATTTCCACCACTCAACAACGTGGAAATATGTCACGTCTACACACATCTACTCAGGTCAGTTTGACACATTTGGAATAACTTGATTCTCCTGACAAGCGTTTATATGCACGTTGATCAGATTATCGATTGGCATAAACCACCCATCATTCGGATTACAATTTCATTCCAACTCATCTTAATCCAATCACTATATTCAGATTGGCTTGTTTACATGATTCTGATTGGCCCTTTATTCCAATTGCAAAAACAGAAAGAGTACGACCCAGCTGCAAACATGGCCGTCCACCTAAACTAACAGGGTGTGAATAAAGATTCACAGCCCAGTTTGCAGATTTTTGTTCGTCTAACCGCGTATTATTTTCCTTCCACTTCAGTTTTACACAAGCTTGCAAACGATCGCATAAAAAGCCCAAGAACCTGCATGAAAGCTTAATGTTGCAACGTGAAAAGGTTCGCTGACAACACAAAGTAAACACTTTGCTCTAACCTCCAACCCCAGTTTCATAATCAAATGATACAGTTTGGAAGTCAGTGGGAAGCCGTGGGATTGGACGACACAGCCCACCCACAGTGGATCCCAACAGTGATAAACCAGCAACTGGGGCGAGTCCCAAACCCCCAAACACAATTACATCAGTGCTTTCAAGCAACATGGACTCTCCACAGTTCGATGCATCACTCGGACACCTTTTATGGCCTCTGTTAAATTCATTCCTTGGGCAATGCAGGTATCGATTAGGCCCTTGTAAGCAGTATTTCCCTGCTCTCATGAAGAGCACAGACATAAACACTGTTACTGAGCTAGATTTAAACGTATTTCTATTTTCTACACAACACTAAAAAAAAAAAGAAAAACCACAAGAAATAAATGTGGACAGCCCAGGAGAGACAATTAAGAGGAAAACAAAAAGGTGCACCAGTAATGGCTTGATTGATGTTATGGTTTTTTCCCCCCATCCCAAATAAATAAATAAGTGATTAGGTTAGATTTGAAGATTCAATTCAGTAAAATCGTATTTCATTTATTTAAATTTAATTAATTAAATTGTGTTTAATTGAAATTGAAATTTAAATTATGTAGTTGGAATTAAATATTTGGCATTTACAGCCTTTCCTTGTTTTTAGTTTATTGTTTTTTAAAACAAGAAACTAAAAACAAGAATATGCTGTAAATGCCAAACAATGGCCTTTAATTGGTGCGGGGCATCAACCTCTAAAAACGATCTCAAACCACAGTTAGAAGCCAAATAAAAAAAAAAGGATCACCAACATTAAAACCAGAGATTTGGACTTTCTGTGAAAGCCTATTAGCCTGAAACAAACAACAATGGCTTCATATGTAAAATGTGTTCAAATGTATCAAAATGTGTCCTTTTTGTGGAGTTAATCAACGGCGTAAAATGCTCACAGCGCGTTTACAAGCTTCTCTGGTCATGAGCCTACTGCCTGACCTGAATTCAGACGAGTCTTACCGATGCTGGAGTCGAAGCTCGTGTGCGTTTTGAAGACGTCGCTGGCAGAGAAGTCGATGGTGTCGCTGGTGAAGCTCAGATGGCAGCTTACACATTTCTCTGGCTGAAGCTTTGTAATGGCTTCTATCTGGGCAGGTGAGCAGCTTCCTAGAGAGTAAAGCAGAATTAAAAGCTAAAACATCTTCCTTACCCACATGGATAAAAATTTAAAATAATTACACTAGCTTTTTTATTTATTACTTTAGATAAGATGATCAGTTATAGATTCTATTTTGTCCGTCACATTTTAACAGTGTTTACAGCCTAAGTGGAAACATATCTGAACGTCTAGGTCAGAGGTGTCCAAAGTTTTTGCCACGGGGGTCAAAACCTTTACGCTGAAAGTTGGTCAGAGCCATAAAAATCTGTTTTTATACCAAAGTAGATTTATAGCATTTTTTTTTTCTGTAAGGAGATCTCAAAGTCATACTGATCAGAAAAATAAAGTTTATTGCACATGGACAAGGAAAAAAAGAAAGTTTCATTTTTGATTTTTCCTGTTTTTTTGTGATTGTTTTCCGCTTTTGTCCAGAACAAAAAAAAAAAGATTCTTGTGGCTCAGTAAAAAGAACAGTTTGCTACTTGCCACTTTGGAGTGCCTCAGCAAAGTTTTGATCATTTTTACTATTAAATTAAAATAAAAGCAAACAGCAAAAAAGTACTTTTTGCTGTACCCAAAATCAGATATTTTAAGATTTTAATTTCCGGTAAAAAAAATCTCATTCTAAAAGTGACCATCTGCATCAAGCACCTGTGCAGGCGAGCCAGATTGGGGTCATTCCAAGGGCTGTAAATCGGCAGCACTTTGGACACCCCTAATTTAGATTCACTTGCCGCAAAACATGATCTAAAATCAGCAACATTTCAGTAAGAAACCCCCCTTCCTTGCACATGGATTATTTTACTAATTCTAAACCAGTGCGTTTTAAAATATCCTCACCGATGAGGTTGGTTCCTTTCTCTCTGGTCGTAAGTAGAACCTTTGCCTCCTTTCCAGACCTGACGAGGGACGGTTGAGCCATTGCTGCCGTTCTAGACGGTGCTTCCACGATTACCTACAGAGTAACAAACAGAAAAAAATACAGTCGACCAACTGGATGTTTACTGTCATATTATAGTTAGTGGTATTAATGTGTAACCCAAGAGGTTTTAATTTAAAAAACAAATCACTGCCATTCTATTTTCATTATTTAATTTCAATTATTGACTATTAAGAGAAATAAACTGCTACATGTGGGTGTGAATTGGCTTCTTCCAAGGGTGGAAACATCTAAGGAGTTTGAAACAAAATGGGAACATTTAGGTAGAAGAAATGAGGTTACAAATTGACAGAATGGGTCCACTGCATCCATTTAATCTTACTGTATCTAAAATAGGGCTGAACGATTTTGGAAAAAATCTAATAGCGATTTTTTTATCTTAATATTGCGATTTAATGCAATTATTTATTTTCAGTTTAATTTATCATGTCTTTTTAAACATATTAGGGCTGTACGAATTTGGCAAAAATCTATACTGCGATATATTTCAACCATAATTGTGCTTTAATTTTTACTTTTCTCTGCATTAACCACAAGCAACAAAAATGGCCTGTAGGTAAAGATGTTTAAAACAAGTAATATTATTAATCTGAATATTATTATTTAAGAGAATATCTTGTTGAATTGGACATAAATCCTTGTGAAACCAACAAACAAGTCTATGTATTAATCAGTTTGATCATACTTAATGCTATGGTGAGATTGCTGAAAGTTTCTGTGAAATACAGTATGATTACATAAACTCTAAAACAAATAATAAAATTAGATTAGCTCACTGCTGCAACTCTCTTCCCTTCCATGTGGAGCCAAACCCACTTTAAACATATTAACAACAGCAAAAGGACGTGTCTCACCATTTAATAGTTACATTGCCAAAAATTGTAGACCTCTGCGATTTGAAAATAGCGTTCTTTAAAATTGCGATTATATTGAAATTGCGATTAATTGTTCAGCTTAACCACTTCTTGTATTAATCTCGCTTCACACAATGACACATATTGTCACTAACTAACAAGCTGGAAGTATTGTGAGCTCTTTGATAAAATCTCAACACATCATCTCAACAAGTGTTTTGCTAATGTATGCATCTAAAAAATCACAGGTTAAGTTGAATTCACAAGAAGGTGGCATAAAAAGGTTGAAAATGAAGACACAGGAGCTTAATCCCATGTTCACAGTCCTGTTTGAGTTAAGAGGAGCAATGTGTCCACTAAACTTTGTTCTTGATGCCCTATAAACGGATATAATTTACGATTTATGATTTAATTTTGAATCTGACTTTGTAAAGTGCCTTGAGATAACATGTATTGTATATTGGCGCTAAATAAATAAATACAACTGCATTGCTAAATGAAGAACGCTGCATAAATCTCCAGTAAACTAAAAAAAAAAAAACAAAGTTGTGCGGTTCACAGAATTATAAAAAAAAGGTTAGTTTGTTGCATCTCATTCATCATGCATGTAAATACAACATAAAAAGGCCTCAGGAGTGGATTATATCTGCTTTATCAAACTGCATGTTAATGAAGGAGAATAAAGACATAACTAACCTCTCTGTATGTTTTCAAAACGCCGGGTATTTCATAGTACACAGTAACCGTCCCAGAGTCTCTGGCCACAGCTGCCCCGCTTTTAGGGTCCACCTGCAGAACACCACTTGTAGAGGAACTCCACGTACCAGAAGCACCTAAAGAAGGCAGGAAAGCGCAAATATTGGGTAGTAAATGAGAATCCAGAGTAAAAGAGTTATAAACTAAGAATAAAAAAATGTGGGGGGGGGGGGGGGGGGGGGGGGGAATTTAGAAAATAAATGAAGCTGAAAAAAAGATGGTGCCATTACAAAAGCAGATGATAGAAACATAGGGGCCAGACATAAATATAGAAACTTTCTAAATGTACTTTTTTGTACAAAATGTTTTGGGGCACTTTGTACACCACTCACCATCTGGGTTTGTTAGCTTGGCCTGGAAGCAGACCACGTCGCCCACAACCAGCTTGTTGGCTTCGTCCATGCGAATGGCATGCTCAACAGGAAGTGGAACGTAGTCCGCCACACCCATGTTGTCACTGTCCCACACGGCAAGAAGAGTGAGGCCGACATTGACGGTCCTCACTGCCAGTGAGTGGTTGTTGGGGCCGACTCCAAGCTGCACCAGATCATCCCTGGGAGAAAAACGCACAGCCACAGGTCAATGGTAACAAAGACGGTAGGTCATAGTTCCAGTAAAGTGAACATGAGTGTGTATTTCAAGCTACTTGTTAAACTAAGCAAAATAAATAAACATCTATCGGCTATTTTCTCATAAAGTCTCGTTTCTCAAAACATCAAAACTGCTTAAACCTCAGATATTGAACCCAATTGGTCCCTTGGAGACTCTGTAGGAGTTAATTACAGGCCAGTATTCACCGTTCCCACACCATCAGGACTTTACAACCGAGTTTGCTACTTTGGCTCTAAAATTATCTCAAGAACTTGGAAACAATATCAAAGAATCCATTTATTGAGCAAAATGAAGCAGGGAGTCGCCTCCCTGAAAGAGCAGCAACTCTCCTCTGTGCCCAGTACTTGTATTAATTTAGGTCACTCAGTCGGGGGGCAAAAAAATAAAGGAAGTTTGGAAAATGAACGCTGTTACCTCCTCATAGAGGCTGATGAAAGTCACTGCTGTGACCTTAACAGCTGCAAACAACTACTGAAGAAACTAGAAAGTGCAGTGGCATCACTAATATATAAATTAATAAATCAACTGAAGAGTAAATAATAGACCAGGTCTCCGCTAAGCTGCCTTTGCCAGTCTGCAAACTAACTCACCGCAATAACAGTTTGAAAGAGGATATTTGGTTAAATAACTAATTATAATTGAGAAATGTAATGAGAAATCTGCAGGGGACCAAAATCAGACAATTTTTAGTTAGACAGATGACCGGTTGCTCATAAACCAAAAATAAATAAATGTAAACAACAAAAAAATGTTTTTCTCATATTTGCTCATAAACCAAAAAAATAAAATCAATGTAAACAACAAGAAAAAAAACACTGTTTTTCTCATATTTAATGCAACAAGCTGCTTTCTACCAGGTTACTGTGCCAACACTCTTTGGTGTGGCCACTGTTACTGAGTGAACAAGGCTCAAATTGACCCTTTTTCAGAGATGGGCATTTAAAATCAAGTCAGTGGAAGCACAAAAAGCATTAAAAGTAAATTAACAGGAAACTGTTTCCCACAATATGTCGAGACATGTCTGCAGTTCAGTCAGTGTGCCAGAGAGCAAGACTACAGCAGATAACAGGAAAGTTCAAGAGTTAGGCAAAGCTATTCTCTTCTCTCTTTAGAGCTGTCAACCTTTTCTTTGTGGAAAGTAAAATAGAAATAGTATAGGAATGTCCTTTATTGTCCCACCGTATGGAAATCCAGGTGTGCCAGCAGCAAAATGAAAGGCAAATGGAGCATATAGAGACATGCAAGCATAAAAAAAAATACAAAAACAAAAGAATAAAAGACTGTCCAGAATGGGCACATTTAGAACATAAGAAAAATACTTTACAGGTATTAGTTATAAAAAAACAAAAAACAGTGTTCTATTGAGTAGGGTGATTTAAAGAAAAAAGTTGAAATCTATTAATAAAAAATGCCAACAGACAATTTCAAAGATTGGAAAAGCTGTGTAAAAACATCAGGCATGATATTGAGTTTGTTGGGAGAAGTGATGGTTATAAAGTCTAACAGCTGCTGGGAGGAAGGATCTGTGCTCCTTTGTGCATTTAGGATTCAGTTCTGTATATAGAAATGTTAATTTAAAGTAAAGAGCTGCATTCTGTAACCTGCAACCTTCATTCCTTGTGACTCCCTGACTAGAGATGCACTGATCCGATACCTAGATCGGATATCGGCTCCGTTTTAGACCAATTAGCTGGATCGGATATCGGGTGATTGATACCGATCCAGTAATTCTTTTTCATTAATATCACACACAGCAATACAGTTACAGCGATTTAGTCACTTCTATGCTATGTTTGCAATGGAGGTTACGCACAATAGCTAGTGATGAGCAAACAGAGCAACATGGAGCAAGTGCCGGACTGAGCGTATCAAGTTTCAAACTTGATACGCCAGCAAGTCTGACTGCAACAGGCAGCATCTGCAATGCAAAAGTTGCGAGGGGTGTGATAAGTTTGGTAAATTCAACACCACAAACTTAAATAAGCACCATGCTAAAGAACATGCAGAACTGTTTCTAAAAATGTTTATTTTAAGCCTGATAACTTCACTCACATAGCAAGGTACACGGTTTATTCATTGAAAAGTAGTATGGGATCGTTATCGGCCGATACGCTTAGCCCAGGTATGGGATTGGAAAAAACTGGATCGGTGCATCTCTACCTCTGACCTGCATACCGAGTGAGAGAATACCTGAAATCGGTCCTCCAAGCTCATCACAACTTGTTCGGTTAACAATCCCACACATTTTTTCTCTTCATCTATTTTCCCCTCCCTATCAGTCTGAAAATAGGCAAGTTCATGGTTATTTTTTTTTAATATGCCCTGAGTGGGACGACTCTCTGGATAAGCAGATTCTGTATAAACAGTGAAATGGGAATAGACTTAAATAAAATTCCCAAATAATGATTTAAGCCTGTGGGCTGAGACACATTGAGCTCTCTAGCACCACCTGGGTTGGAAATTCCTGCGTAGAATATGCACATTAAAATTATTTTTGTGAAGCTAACCAAGCTAATTGCTAATTTAAGATGTTTGAAGTAAGAAGTTTGGCCATTGCTTGTGGGGTTCCCCAGGGGTGAGTACTGAGCCCCAAGTTATTGAGCATATGTCATTTACATATATTAATATCTGTAAAGAGTGAAGTTTACCATTCCTTAGTTTCACCCTATTTCAGTTACGGTGAGATTTCGGGAAACAATTACAAAACCGCAATAGACTCATTAAGCATACTTAAAAAATATGAATAATTAACAAAACCGGGTATCTAGAAAAGACTAACCCAGTATTTATACAATCAAAAATGGTAAAATTTACAGATATAGTTGATCTAAAAACAGCAATATGCTCGAAGTCAAAAATAAGCTACCAGAAAACATTCAAAAACCTTTTAAGTCAAAGAGAAGGAGCTTATGATTTAAAAGTTAAATCAAAATAAAACACCCAGAATTAGAACTACAAGGGAAACTTTGTACATTTCTGCTTATGGGATGAAGCTTCGCAACAGGCTGAAGGCTGAATGTAGATCTCATGCAATGTCCAAACATTAAACAGCTTTAAATCTTGGTATAAAAAGAGAATAATAAATGAAAAATCATACATAAAACATTATTATTGATGCTTTTATTACTTTGGCTGCAAAACGGTCCTTTCAAAAAGTGAAGTTAAAAATGGTTCGTTTCATTATTTTTCCCCACTTTCAACATATCAATTTATTCCAACTCAACATAGATAGACAATTTTGTATTAATTGTATTTTTATGCGATTTTTCCTCACAGAATATAATGTCTTTTAGACTGTTTTTGCCTTTGATGGCTCAAACCTCACACAGATAATGTATTCTCATGTACAGAGCACTCTGACATCAGTCTGAACACACAAAGACCATTTTTGTGGACATATGCTTGTCTTATCATCGAGTAGGAATCAAGGCCTTGATAGCAAACATTGCATGATGAGGCTGTGCTGCCCCCAGATAATTTTGGGGTGTTAATCACGTTCAAAACCTCCTTTCCTTTATTATCAAAGACGAGGTATCATAATAGTGCAATATTGTGAGAATCTTCGGCAATAGGATTTAGCAGAACTGTATTCATTTGAAAAAGCAAAGTGTATAGGCATGCATGCAAATTAATTGAAAATGAAGAAATCCATGTTTCATGAAATAAGCCTTAAAATTGGATAAGATATTGAAAACTAAAATACACCAAAATGTACATGCTTGGGTAAGAGGATAACTTGAGGGTTAAAGTTTTAAGTCAGTCACTTTGTAGTCGTGTTAAACCCAGCAGGCCTAGAAAGAAATATGTTCAAAGTTGTTTTTAAGATTTTCTTATATAGAAATAAGAATTGGCTAAAATCAGTATCAGCAGAATAATGTTTTACGCAAACAAGAGACGAGAGCAAGGTTACAAAACTCAGTTTTCTAGCAATTACGGATACCCCTCAGTCATTTTAGTAACCTTTGGTATCTAGTGGAATTTTTTTGTTTTGCCTTTTGTTAGAAAACCAAACTTACTGTCAAAGCTATAACTTCTAGTATCAAGAAATATATTTAAATTTTAACTGTGCATTTCTATTAAAACAATAAAATAAAGCTGATGGATGTTTTCAGTAGTACTGGTTGATCGAACACAATGCTGTTTAAAGAAATTGCCGGAGATGGTCTGTTTTGTGTGTTTTTTCTTCACCTTACTTAATATGCATCAACAGCATCCATTTCTTTAAAAAAAAACGTTTTGTGAAAAAGGTATTGATGCAGGAATTTTAAACTTGAAGGCATTAACAAGAAAAGCTGCTTTGGCTCGCTAACAATTAATTGTATTCAGGAAGTAACAAAAGCATCAGAACAATCTGTCAGCGTGGGGCCTCTGGCTTCCACAGTGACGGCATGCAAATGTGTCTGGTGGTTAACATTTCTTCTACTCTATGCATGAGGAGCCACATGCTGCAGAGTGTAAGTGCACGTGACTTCTGTAAAATCTGATGTAAAACAATTATGTAAGGACAAAAACATAAAAAAAAAAAGTTCAGTTCCAGCAAGAGGCCGGCCATTCTGCACGTTTACCCAACACGAATAATTTCCTCATTTAACAACCATGAAGGGTGTTCGCTCACCACTGCTGATATACGATGCTTTGCTGAAGTATTCACGCCCCTTTCTCATGCCACAACCAAATACTTCAATTAGCATTTATGTTATAGTCCGATATAAAGTACTGCAAAATAGTAAAGTAGAAAGAAGGAGAGGTATGGTTTTTAATTTTATAAACCAAAATCTTTAGGCTGAGGTGTGTATTAATATTCAGTTCTATGTTAATGCATTGTAGAAAAATGTTTTGCTGTAGTTAAAGCTGTAGAGCTCATCCATCAGCTTTGTACATCTAGAGACTGAAATTTCTGCCGATAGTTCTTCCACTCTATTCTCATCACCTGTTGAAGAAAAGCATCCTCCGCACTCTAAGACTTCCATAACCATATTTATTGGGTGTTTAGCGTAATATGCAATCTTTGTTTTCCACCACAAATAGCACTTGGCATACAGGCCAAAAGGTTTAGACTAGAGCAGCTCAATGAAAAACATTCAAACTAGGGCTGAACAATTAATCACATTTTCAATATAATCGCGATTTAAAAAAACGCAATTTCCAAATCGCAGAGTCTGCAATTTTTTGGCTATGTAACAATTAGGGAATTATACACGTCCATTAGGTGTTGGTAAAATGTTTAAAGTGGGTTTGCCTCCACATGGAAGGGAAGACGGTTGCAGCAGTGAGATAATCTAATTTTATTGCTTGTTTTAGAGTTTATATAATCATACATAGCATTAAGTACAGGTAAATCAGTTTAATACATAGACTTGCTTGTTGGTTGGACTTTATGTTCAACAAGGATTGATGTCCAAATCAACTAAAAGCTGTTCTCTTGAATAATATTCTGATTAATAAAAACATTAAAAGTTCTTGTTTTGAATAGTCCTTGTTTACAAATGTCTTTATTTAGACGCCATTTTTGTTGCTTGTGGTTAACGCAGAAAAAAGTCAAAATTGCAATTTTGGTTGAAATATATCGTAGGCAGAACGCAATCATTTCTGCTATGAGTTTAGACGCTGCGGGTCTTTTAGCACCTAATCCGCACGGCGAGGAAACAAAATGATTTGTTGTTTGTATATATTTAAAAAGACATGATAAATTAAACCGGGGGGAAAAAAAAAAAAAAATCGCATTAAATCGCAATATTAAGAAAAAGAAAAAAATCGCAATTAGATTATTTTCCAAAATCGTTCAGCCCTAATTCAAACAATCTTTGCCCTTTACAATCCTGCCCTACCTTGTGTTAGCCCATCACAAAAAACACATTTTGTGATTCTAATGTGACAAAGTCTGACTGAGCTCCAGAGGTTTAAGTACTCTTGCAAGGAACTTGTGTTAAAGGAGGCACGAGTAAAAAATTCCTGTTCCACGTTTTTCAAACAGAGAATCAAGATAAGGCGTGAGGAATTAGCGCAAACATGATAAACTGGTAGGGAGTGCGCTCTGCCCCGGACAAGATGACTCAAGTTATAAAACAATCCATTTAACATTATGTTAGAGATTATATTACAGATGCTGGAGCTGCAGAAAGGAGTTACTGGGAAACAGCAGATAACTCACAGGCCTGAGGACGTCACAGATGTGGCATAGGTAAACAAACGGACATGTGGATAAATCCTGGAGTCGATGCTGTTTCAGTCTAACAGTGACACGTCTCCCAAAGACGACAACGGAGGGACGGACCACGCCTGTGGGGGGCGTGTCCCTGCTGATCCATTCAAGCTCTTGTGACCAACAGCCTGGCGCTCTCACTTCCTGATTTTACCCTTTTCCTACATTGTGATCAATATAAGAGTGCAGTACTGAAGCTGTACCATTCCTCTGGCTCGTTTAGATTAAATGTGTTAAAGTACAGTTTCTGCCTCAAGAGTCTTTTCTGACTTAAGAAGTCATCAATTAAAGAAGGCCGCTTCTCCAGGGGAAAGAAGTGGGAGGGCCACAGCTGGGTGCGGTGAATTCTTTACAGTTACAAATACTCATCTACTCCGTAACCTTAAACAGGAAAATATTAAAAGGAGGAATGGCGCCTTATTATAAAAGCTAAATAATCTTGTTGGGATTAATCTGTGACAGAATGAAAATGACAACAAAGGGGCGACGATGGCATAAGATCAGTGAGTTTGTACTCCAACTGGCGGGTTGCCAGTTCAAATCCCTGCTCCAATCGTCTCATTCGTTGTGTCCTTGGGCCAGACACTTCACCCGCTTTGCCTGCTGCTGGTGGTCAGAGGCCCGGTGGTGCTGATTGGATGACAGCGCCGCTCCTGTCAGTCTGCCCCAGGGCAGCTGTGGCTACAAACATAGCTCACCACCGTCAGCGTACCAATGGGTCATTGACCAAATGTAGTGTGAAGCTTCCTCAGGACTTGATAAAGCACTACACAAGTAAAGGCCATTTACCATAACAGATTGTAGGGCTCCATAATTGATATTTCAGTTTGGGCTTTGAACAACCACAAAAACTTAGTGTTAAAAAGATTAATTAGCTACACCCCAGGCTTTAAATTTTGTTTATTGTAAATATAGTAACGTTTCCAAACTCAACGAGTCATTTTGTTCCATAATTATGATGGCATTATTGGTCAAAACGTTTGTGATACAGACTTTTCTTCCCATTATCAAGCTGCTCTAACAGAATGAAGCAGGAACAAACTAAGAGCTCCCTACATAACTCATGTAAACTATATGCTAGAGTAGGGATCACAAACCTTTGTGAAAATGAGAGCTACTTCATCATTACTGTGTCACACGAAGGGCTACAAGTACTGACCTTTGAACTAGAAGAGTCAGCGCTCAAAATAAACATATTTGCAATGCTTGTTTTTATATATTCATTTTTAAATCTATATAAATGCCAGTATTATTACAAAGGTAAAGTAACAGACTAAAATAACATTTTAGGTGCAGCTCTCTGGAGGGTTGTGGTAGTTTTAGAACGGGCTTGAGGGCACCACATGTGGTCCTTGGGGGCTACCTGGTGCCCGCGGGCGCCATGTTGGTGACCCATGTGCTAGAGGAACATAGCATGACGATTTTAACTTTGCTGTGAAGGCTGAACCTCTGCTCTGCTGCAGCAATGACGGCTACACAACAAAGAATTCATTTCAGAGAGAGGAAATCCTGCAGTTTGCTTTCCCTGCACACTAAAAGTCATCCTGCCCCCTCCTGTGTTTTCTAGTGGTTCTGGATATGCTCTGTGGCCTTTAGATCTAAAATAGATGCAAATACCATTTTCATGATGAAATATGGTGCTTTAAAGACAGAAAAGGCAGTATATAGTGCATATGCAAGTGCATAATGAAAAATGTTAAAAGACAACAGTGAAAAAAAAACTATTTCTAAACATAACTGGGTGATTTAGGTGAACACCAGATGTAGGAAGGTTATAGCTTGTCGACATTTGTAATATTCTGCAATCATGGGATTTTCTCTGGCTTCCGCACTAAAACAATTCCTTAAACTTCGCCTGAAATCTTTAATTTAGGACGTCAAGGGAAGAGTCGACTGACCTGTTTGTAGAAAATGCAAGTTGGGAGTTTGAGCTGTGCAGGGCCTCTCCAGTGCCAGCGTGGAAGTGGACAGTGAACGTGAGCAGTGTTCCCAGAGGAAAGGCGTTCAGGCCCTCTCTGGTGAGCGTGTGAAGCAGCGGACTGGTACTGAAGCGCACATAGGACACTGGAACCACCTGAGGAATCAAGGAAGGAGTTGGTTTTGCAATCGATGAGCGCCGTCAGTCAATGACAGCTTTTATTTCAGAAGCTCGGGAACAAAAAGAGAAGTGACGCAAAGGCTCACAGCAGGGTGAATGTTTAAGTGTTTTTTTATTAATAAAAAGGTCACTGCTCTGCACTTTTTTTTTAGCCCTATGAAACACAAACTGAACCAAAACGTGTTTTGTCAGCATTTAGTGTTTAATTAAAGGACGCATGATATCTGTAAATTTTGGTAAGTTGAATGGCTTTTATACCACTTTGGCTTTGAAAGACCAACATAAATTATAGGAAAAAAAATGCTTGGCTTACAATATAACTTACGCATAGATAAAAAACACACCAAAGCTGACTTTTAACTTTAACCGCTCCCTTTTAAAAACGTCCTTGGCTGACTTTTAGATTTGGCCAAAAACCTTTAAGCAGTTGGCATCCTAAATCTCATATACATCTGAATGTAGTGACCCTTTAGAGTCACGCTTAAAAGAAATGGTTGAATGCCTGTAAACACAGCAGCATCTCTTGAATGAATATTTAGAAACTAAAATATTTTAATCCATGACTAATTACCTTCAGATAGCTAATAATTTGTGTTAAACTCTGGAGGTGAGCTTTCTTTTGACCAATAGCATTGTTACATGTTGGAAACCTTGAATAAAACGTAGCAGCTGCTGGAACGAGACAGTGTTTTGTCTGAGTTGCTTGCATCCCTGATCGCTTGTATTTTAAAAAAATTGATGGAAAAAAATACATTCAGGTTTTCTTATTGTTTGTGTTTTTCCTCCAGTTTCTAAAGCATGACTGGTTGCAGTAATGACAACGCTGAATCAAAGGTGTTTTTAATAAAAGTCATTTTCTAAAGGCGTGCACCATTATGCAACCAGGTTACCGTAGCTTTTTATTTTTTCTCTACCGTGTTTTTCTGGGGAACTGTGTCGGTTTTATGTCACAGTATATGCACACATAGTTTTAAATTGGATTATTGCAAAAGGTGGGCATTTAAAATGGAGTCGTGTACAGTTTTGGGTCACGGTTCTCACACCCATGATGAGAGAGCCGGTGGTGAACGACAGAGGAACATTTTGATCGCAGTTTTCTAAACGGACACCAAAAACCTTTCACCAGTTTCTCGGCATCATGGGGCATGTAGTTCACAGCGTACCACCTGAATTCGTCAGAAACTACAAATAAATATATGAATGCAGCCAACTTACTTCTATAAAAATAATGAAAATACAATAAACCTGAAAAAAGATGATTATTTTTAAGACTTTATACGACTCGTTAAGACCTGTAGAAGTCATGAGAGCAACAAGTTATATATAAAAGAAAAAAGCAAGATCCTAAACGCATCTCATCTCAATCTGAGCTGACCTTCACAGTGAGGATGAGAGTTTGATTGACGCCGAAAATCTCCTGCGAGGTGACGAGCAAAGACGATATCCCGGTGAGGGATCCTGATGAGAGGAAGCCCTTATTGTCAACTTGAGCAACAACGAGGTGGTCGGGGCAATCTAGCATCCGGTAGGAGAGCACACCCACCCCATCCCTGTTAGACAAAGGAAACAACCAAAACCATGTTTCTATGAGTTATAAACTATTCCCTTTTGTGTTTTTTTTCTTTTTCTTTTCATAAAGCAATAAACACATTGTGCAACAAGAGCAGACAACTCACCTGTTAGTTTGGAGCTTGAGGGCCGAGTTTGGAGCCATCAGTATCTCCTCGGCTTCTACTTGAGGATTAAGCATGTGCAGCTTGTCATAGACCTTGATTAAAGCAGAGCGTCGCAACTTAAATTATTATAGGACCTTCGGCAGCCTTTGATGTTCCTGCACTAGTGACATGTCTTGGTTTATTAAAGCCTGAAGCCGGATGCATTCAGCTTCCACTAATCTGCAGTGTTATCTCTTCAAAGATCCTCCGCACTTTTCAATACTCTGCCGTCACAAAGGCGAGCTCTCAACATAAAGCAGCGGGGAACATTGTGACGACAAGCAGAGCGGTGCATAAAACAGGTTTAAATAATTTATAATACTGGTGCTGAGATGAAAGATGAACAATCCTTACACAAGTCCCCCCCCACCCCCAGCATTTTCTAGTCACTGTACCTGGATCTGGATCTCATCTCTAAGCTCCTGTACGTTTCCCTCTAGCTGTCGTGCATCTGGGTCAGAAACTCTGAGCACCACCTTCAGCCCAGTCCGGCCTCTTGTTCTTCCTGTCACCGTCATGCCAAAATTGTGCTCTGGCTGAAGTTCAACATTAGCCTGGAGAACACACAGATCATTATGAGAATGGCAAAAAAAAAAAAAAAAAAAAAAAAAAAAAGCAGTAAATCTAATAAAAAGGCAACAGCAATGAGAAGAGAGAGACAAGACAGAGGCTATTAATGAGGAAGCGGGTGAGCAAGACGGGGTTCTAGAAACACCACCGTAACAGAGAGACAACATTATCTTAATTTAATCTGAAAAAAGGATGAAAGGGAAGCCAGAGCCTAAAATAGACACGGTTCAACAACAGAAAAAGCATGTTAAAAGAACAAAACAAGATTAACTTAGGGTCGGTACCATTTACGCAGCTCATAATGGGACAAAAGCCACATAATATATTTAGCAACCACAACTTGATATTTAATTAAAATTAAACGGTTAAGGAGTTGGTAATGTTGCTTAAATGAGACAATAATGGGCTGATACTAAACAGTGAACGTAAACAAATAGAGTTCAGAAGTTGCTAAAAATGTTCCTAATTATAGGCATTTAATGATGCATTTGAACCGTTCTTTTTTTCAAGTTGGAATGACTAAACAAGTGTGAATTTGGGGGATTTTTGCTGAATAAAAACTGCTTAAAATTAGACAAACGGGCTCAAATATATGCATACACCCCACCTAGTTCTGCACTTGGATAAACGGCCCTCAGCAAGTTGAAGAGAAGCTGCTCACCATCCACTGAAAAAGCTTCTGGGTGGATGTTTCACTACTTCCCTTAACATTTGGGCTCCATATAAATTGGTTGTATGTAAAGTTTTAAGGGGGTTGAGGTAATCCCAGAAATTTTTTAGCTTGCTTAATCTGTTCTAAAACCAGTTTTGATTTGCTTTTAAGATAATCGTTTTGCAGGAACAACTAATTATGATGCAGATTCAATTATCCAGCTGTCGTTATGAAATAAAGTTAAAGGAATTTCAGATGGTCCTTAAATGTTTTACTTGTTGTGATGCACCAGAACCACTGGCTGCAGAACAAACCCTGCATGATTCTACCACCACCATGAATCATGGTCTCTCCTGCACTCCCCCAAAAACATTTGTTTTGTCATTGAAGACAAACAGCTTGGTTGACATTAAAATATTAGCAAAGAGAGGCCCTTTAGCTTGTCCATGTACAGTATTATTTCGGACTATAACGTGTACTTAAAATCCTTAAATCTTCGCAAAAATTGATGGTGTGCCTTCCATATGATTACCGTTGTGCTTACTGACCGATTTAATGTGGTACAATGCGCTCAAGATTAGTGAAAATGTGTAAGTAAGACTTTGGTTAGCAACGAAGCCGCTCCGCTCAATGAATATTCAGAGCATTACGGTACACTGTGTCACTACCTGACCAGACCCATGAGCTGTCTACAAGAGTGCCTGACTGTAATGTCTAAACTAGAAGAGCATTCATGTAAGGCAGCCAACGCCTGGAGTATGCGCTAATAAACAATAAACCAAGTTAATTCAATATAAAAGTTATGTTTATTTTGGCTTTATGTTAGAAACAGGGCAGTGTCGTCTAACTACTCTGTCCTCCCAACAGAGACGTATAGCTCTCCCCCTCAGGAGAAAGCTGTGTACTGGGAGGGGCGGAGAGATATTACACACTTGGGAGGAATATTTAATGCACCTTATAATCCGGTGCGCCTTATGGACCGAAAAATACGGTAAGCATTAGATATTTCAGTTGAACCAGAAGGGACGTTTTTCTTTGTCAGTACCCTCTCAGTTCAGTACGAATTCAGGATTTAAATTTATGAGCCGGTATATTTTCAGTATGCTTCAATCAAAGGAATATTTTTTTTTTTTTTTTTTTTACTTTGCTTAGGAGTTAACACCCTCTCATCAGGCTTGTATCTTATGTGATGTAAGGGATTTGAGCTGATTGGGCGTTACAAGTGGCTATTTGGATGTCAGCTAATTTTTCTACAGTACCAGTGATATTTAAATTCAGCTTGATGTCGTTTCAGGTGAGTAATTTAATTAAGGGCACAGCGAGCTAAAGTGACTTATTGCTGGTGAAAGATGCTCACGCAGACAGAGTTTTGGTTCAGTCGACCTTTCTTTCTCCACTGTAACTGTATGAAAACCCTGAATGTCCCCAAATGATTTATTTACAGCTGAGAGTCCTCTGTTTTCTTTAGGCATCGCTTCCTAAAGCTGTGCTACAGAACGAGGCATTGGGCACTTAGTTCCATACAAACATTCTGCATATATCTGGGTACAAAACAACGCTGAATTCATTCGGTATATGTCCATACCGAACCAGATATTTCTGTTACATGTCCACTCTCAGTCCATGTAGATATTAAACTGGTGTTCCTGCAACTTCAGGTTCATGGCAGGCTTGAGCCATAGCGCTCCCTGCTGCATCTAAGCCAAGTTTTTTTGATGCAATGGTGAGAGTTTATGGTAGACCCGGGGTCTGTCTAAAGAGCTACTTTTGGCCAAATTTGCTAAAAAACTGGCAATGTTTTAAAATTTACAGATAAGAAATGCTAACTTTAGCAGGTTTTAGGTGTTTCCCAGCAATATATTGATGGTGCGTTCCTTTTGCCTCGGAGGTCAGAACTCACGAGTCACAGATTACGTCATCTCCGCCTATCATTATATCTGTGTTACAGGATAATAATAATAATAATAATAATAATAATACATTTTATTTATAATGCACTTTACATCTGGTACGGTGGCCCTGAGGTGCAAAGCGCTACAACTTTAAGGAAAGCACTCCAACATTAATGAAAGCGCTACAACAATACGGAAAGCACTCCAACTTTAAGGAAAGCACTCCAACATTAACAAAATCACTTCAACATTAACAAAATCACTTCAACATTAACAAAAGCGCTACAACATTTAGGAAAGCGCTGCAACATTTAGGAAAGCGCTACAACATTAACAAACCGGAAGAGGTACGTCCCAGTGGGAGACCTAAGAAATCGCTGATTGGACTACAGCTCGTTTTTACTTTTGAACCGAAAGTTATTCTGGCTTTACTGTGTTTTTTAAAACCATGAATGTTCTCGGTGATCCAAACCGTAAGATGCAGTATAAAACGCCTCTTAGTCTGTTTATAAGTTTCGCTTTTATTAATTATGCTTTTTTTTTTTTTACTACGTGCGCTGTGTTTCTGTACCTCAACGCTCTGGTCTGCTCCTCTCCCCTCCCTCCCCTCGGACCCAGGGGCTTTTATCAGCGGGAGCCTTATCACTACGTTTAATGTCTTTCCACTCCTACCAAAATGTCCTAATTAAAATCAATAGGAGAGTCCGTAGCTGTGTTTCATGCTATTTTCTTTTTAACGACACAGAACCAGAGGCGCTTCGGTGGGCGTGCTGCCTTGGCTTGAATTCAGGTGCGCAAAATTACGTTACATATAATTTAGGTGTGCACTTTTAAGGGTCATTTCAACAAGCTTGTAACATCGGAGCTTCAGTTCAGACCCAATATTCATTCTCTTCCCTCTAAAGGAGCCCTATACAGTCTTTATTTATGCTTTTCCCCCACTGTTATCCCTCGCGCGCAACGCACCAGGGTAAAATAGAGCAGCTGCGGCTCATGCGTAAAGACGCCCATCACCCCCCCCCCCCCCCCCCCCCCCCAGAAGCAGATTGTATGTTATCGTAGTTGATAATGAAACTACAGCTTATCATTAATCTATCCATGTTGGTCTCATTTGTGAATGAGGCGGAGTTTGATCAAGCCTAAAAGGTCCAACATTTCCCCTCAGCTGTAACCCTTAAAGCATACAGGGCTGCGTCGTTCACGCTGCGTCTTTACGCATGATCCGCAGCTGCTCTATTTTACCCTGGTGCGCTGCGCGCGAGGGATAACAGTGGGGGAAAAGCATAAATAAAGACTGTATAGGGGTCCTTTAGAGGGAAGAGAATGAATATTGGGTCTGAACTGAAGCTCCTGATGTTACAAGCTTGTTGAAATGACCCTTAAAAGTGCACACCTAAATTATATGTAACGTAATTTTGCGCACCTGAATTCAAGCCAAGGCAGCACGCCCACCGAAGCGCCTCTGGTTCTGTGTCGTTAAAAAGAAAATGGCATTAAACACAGCTACGGACTCTCCTATTGATTTTAATTAGGACATTTTGGTAGGAGTGGAGAGACATTAAACGTAGTGATAAGGCTCCCGCTGATAAAAGCCCCTGGGTCCGAGGGGAGGGAGGGGAGAGGAGCAGACCAGAGCGTTGAGGTACAGAAACACAGCGCACGTAGTAAAAAAAAAAAAAAAGCATAATTAATAAAAGCGAAACTTATAAACAGACTAAGTGGCGTTTTAGACTGCATCTTACGGTTTGGATCACCGAGAACATTCATGGTTTTTAAAAACACAGTAAAGCCAGAATAACTTTCGGTTCAAAAGTAAAAACGAGCTGTAGTCCAATCAGCGATTTCTTAGGTCTCCCACTGGGACGTACCTCTTCCGGTTTGTTAATGTTGTAGCGCTTTCCTAAATGTTGCAGCGCTTTCGTTATTGTTGGAGTGCTTTTGTTAATGTTGAAGTGCTTTTGTTAATGTTGTAATATTTTTGTTAATGTTGGACTGCTTTCTTTATTGTTGTAGCGCTTTCCTAAATGTTGTAGCGCTTTCCTTATTGTTGTAGCGCTTTCATTAATGTTGTAGCGCTTTCCTTATTGTTGTAGCGCTTTGCACCTCAGGGCCACCGTAGGTTTACGCATCTTAAATTCCTACAATTTAGAGTGTAAAAGACCAAAAAAAGAAGAATTAAATAAAAGAGTCAAATCAGAAGTGATTAAAAGTGAGGTTAAAAATATTTTTAAAAGCAGGGAAGTTTACCCTTTCTGGTGATCTGTCGTGGATTTAATACACAGTTTGAAACCTTTACAGTTGCACATTTGTTTTCAGGATGGCATTTTTTTCTTTAAATGTGATTTCTGTTTTTCTGACTTCCTTTTCTGACCTTTAACCCATCTCAAGTTGCCTTTTGGCCTATACATAGCTATGTTTACATGTAGAAACTATCACGATTGGATTGAAATATATTCTGATTAAAAAACAAAAAATACATCGGACTGTACCGTTTATATGGGCACACAATCAATTAATCCAATTATAATATGCATTTACGTGCACCTGGCTTTATTCAGAATATAAACACGCTGATATTCGCAGTTTCAAATTTCCCTTTAAAAGAAAAAATAAAATAAATAAAAAAAACAGAAGAAAAACTTCTGTCTTTGCTGAACAACAAAAAATAGTAAACAAACAAAGCAGTAATATACGCGTTTGGTTGTCTTCCGAGCGCTCATGATAGACTTGCCCCAGCTCTAATAATGGTTGAAAGGTTATTGAATAAATAACAATTTTGAGCTCTAATGTTTCGAACAGAAATGTTGTATTGGGAGCACAGACAGTTTTGCTTCCCGACTCATTTCCGCCACTCAACATAGAAATGCGTCACATTTACGTCAGGCACACATGCACACTCAGGTCAGATTGCCACATTCAGAATAACTTGATCCTGACCAGCATTTACATGCATGCCAGTCGGATTATCAATCGGCATAAACCACCCCTCTCATTTGGATTGCAATTTCATCCCGATTTAGCTTAATCAGATCAAAATATTCCAATTGGCTTGTTTACATGACGCATTTTTACTCCGATCGGCCCTTTCTTTCGATTACTTTTGTCCATGTAAACGTCGCTCATGTTTACGTTCGTACATATTATACTTGCCAGTAGAGAAGAGTTTATAACCGCCTCTTACAAAACAAAACAATGACGATAACATTAACGCAAACAGAGCTCTGTCGGAATAGTATCGGTATCAGCAGATATCGGAAGTGAAAAAATGTGGATTGTTGCATCCCTACGACATCCATGTTGAAAATGTGTGAACAGAAAGAATACCTCAGTGTGCCTGGAGTGGATATCCAGAATGTCCCTCTTGGTGGTGGACCAATAAAAAGTGAGACCAGGTAAAACACTGCCAAAGGAGAAAGGCGTCTGACTATTGGTCAGCCCCATCACATATACTGGCATCTACCAAAAAAAAAAAATCAATTAAGATGATTATTGGAGAAGAATTAACAGAATATTCATAATTACATGACACCTACACATATAAATAACCACAGAAAACTGTAAAGAGCAATTAGAAAGAAACAAATATAAAAAAACTAAATCATACCTGTGCCCCTGTCTTTATTCTCGTAACTGGCGCCCTGATTCGAATGGCTGTCAGAACAACGACCTCAACTTCTACTTGATCCTACGACCAACGCAAAATTAGATTTAAAAAGTCAACGGTAAGAAATAAATGCAAAGATCAAATCCACTGATATCAATCTACCTGTGATATGACCACAAGCTTCCCGGTCTCGGCATCAACCGCTTGGACTAATCCCGTTACTGTAACATTCCCAACAGAGACTCCCCTGACATGCCCCACGGCACTGACGGCGGCTATGTCCTCATCAGAAATAGAAAACAGGATGTTGGATTGAGGCTGAGGGCCCCCCTCGGATGTGATCTGTAAACGGTAACAAGAGTGAAAAGAGAATTAATAGTTCATTAGGGCTAATCGGGGCCGGGCCTGTTGAAACCTAAATGTTTACGGTTCCAGCTTTTAGAGATGCTTAAACATCCTTAAATCCATAAGTTAGATTTTCAGCAGCTCGGAGGCAACTTAGATTCTGGTAAACATTTTTTTTAATTAGAGAGCGTGTTAAAGTGAAAGAAGGCTCGGCTAGACACTTAAAACCTGGAGCGATCGGTGAGGTAAAGACCAGTAATTCAGGCAGATCAATTAACGAGATAAACCAGCTTTGCTAGACGAACCAGTGCCGGCCGTCTTCAGACAGGAACGAGCCCCATTACACCTACCTGCATCATTGCTCCGATTAGCAGAGTCATTTTCCTGGGAATGAGTTTGAAAGGCGGAAACACCTGCAGAAAAAAAAAAAAAAAAAAAAAAGTCAAACGTTTCTTCTCCAACAACATGCACCGGAGAGCAAACCAGCTGTAAAACGATACCTCAATTTGCTTCGGTGCTGAGGCAATTCTTCTCCCGTTTTTATCCACAACAACAGCGGACAGAGTGGTCTGACCGATGGAGAGTCCTTTCACCAGGAACACTGCGGTGTCGCTTTCCGTCAGCTCGGCTAAAGGACTGCAGGAAGATGTTCAGAAATGTAGGCGCTGCCTGTTTCGCGTTAAATCCGCACTTTGGATTACTTACCTTAGAGAAACTATTACAGAAGCTGCTTTGAGTTTGAGATTCATGAATTGGAAATAGCTGGCTGGGAAGGGCTTCTTATTATCATCCAACACTCTGACATAAGCTCGTACAGATTTGCCAATCTCCACCTGGAAAATCAAGATTAACGACATCGATGAGCAGGGAAATAAATCTGAGGATTTCTGTCAACAGGACGGGGAAAAAGTTCAAGACGAGGTGACTTTTAAGGTCAGACGCCTTATTTAATGTCTACACATCAGTTGGTTATTTCAGGTAATTCATGACACTGATAAAGGTAATGTGGCGTAGATGGTGCTTTGGCTCTAAAAAGAGAAAAAGAGTTAAACCGACCTTGTCAACGACTCTGACGTTAACCTCCAGGATGTCAGAAACATGAACTGTGGATTTGGCAGGTGCTGGAAAAGCCAAACAGAGATCGTGCACCATCACGGTAACGGTACCCGGGCGGACAGGGGAAACCTGGACGGAGAAAGGAAAACATTTTATGTCGAAGAACATCAATTCTTAAAAAGAACTGAAACATTGTACGCACTGGTGCGGTTATATTTCACATTATATGCAGAAAAGTAACATCAATAAACACCAGTTTTGTTTTTTTTCATGAACAGTCCAGATGTTTCTTACCTGAGCCTCGCCCTGGGCCTCTTGGTGAACCACATCCACAATCCCCCTCACGCTGGTGTTCACAAAGAAGTGCCCTGAACCTTCCTGCATGGTCAGATCCAACTACAACACAAAGTGCAGTTAAAGAATTGGGTAAATAGTTTCTATAATACAGAAAGTCTCCATGCTTTTCACACAAACAGACAGACATGCAGGTGACATCAGAGAAGATCCCTGCAGAAACTCCCTTTTGATAAATGCTCTGACACAGACCCCTGGCCATGACCTATCCCACTAATTATCTGTGATAATTAATCCCAGTGAAATGAATCCTAAACAGGCCAGAACAGTGAGTTCCACTTGTCCTCGGTAGTCGGGATTCTTGACCTCCGGGTCAGAAAATTTAACTGAAACCGCCCCTAAAGTCTGTATTACGAGTCGGAAAGTCTGTGCAGAAGGACGGTACCCGACTTCGGCATTGAGTTAAACATGCTCTCTATTATTTATGTGACATTTAGTCAGTGATACAGGCGCTGCCTTTTAGTGTTTATCAGACGGGACGTTTCAGCTCTGTTTATTTACACAAAATACAGCCTAGAACAACATTAATGTCATTGTTATTGTTTTAACAACATTGCGAGCATGTTTTTTTTCCAATTCTCCTAGGCGGAAATGACGTAGTCATCGTGAGTTTCGGCCTACGAGGCAAAAGGAACGCACCACTGACACAGGTTTTCTGCCTAAGTAGCCTGGAATAAACAACATATTCCTGATTATAAATGAATCAAATGAATGTATCAGTTTTACAGGGATAATCTGACTATGCTTGTCTTGACCCTAAAACCCAACCAAGTAATTACAGTATCCTGAAGAAATAAACACAAATGCTAGTAAGGGATGGGTACCTTTCACATTTGAACCGATACCTGGGAATCAATACCGGTAACAATTTATGGTACTTGTGTGTCTTTATGCTGTAATAAATGTTAATGTATTAATAAAATCTCTATTTTTTTTTTTCATCCATCCATCCATCCATCCATCCATCCATCCATCCATCCATCCATCCATCCATCCATTTTCTGACCCGCTTAATCCCTCATTGGGTCATGAGGGGTGCTGGTGCCTATCTCCAGCGTTCACCGGGCGAGAGCGGGGTACACCCATGACAGGTCGCCAGTCTGTCACAGGGCAACACAGAGACAGGACAAACAACCATTCACGCACACACTCACACCTAAGGAGAATTTAGAGAGGCCAATTAACCTAACAGTCATGTTTTTGGACTGTGGGAGGAAGCCGTTGTACCCGCAGAGAACCCACTCCATACAGAAAGACCCAGGGCTGGATTTGAACACAGAACCTCCTTGCTGCAAGGGAGCAGTGCTACCCACTGCTCCACTGTGCAGCCATCAGCCATTTTTTTTAAAAATCAATTTAACATTTATTTCTGGATATATAAACTTGTTTGGATCTACAACTTAACCGTATTAAATAAATTATGAACTGTAATACACTAATAACTGTTTTGGTAAAAATTGCTTTTATGTACTGTGGATTCAGGCAGAGGCAGAGTGAATGAGGTGAATACGGGATTGAAGTTGTGTGTGAATACAATTCAGGGAATTGTTTTAGTGCAACAGTTTCAAAGAAAAAACAACAACACTACAGGACTGTCTCAGAAAATTAGAATATTGTGATAAAGTTCTTTATTTCCTGTAATGCAATTAAAAATCATGAAATGTCATACATTCTGGATTCATTACAAATTAACTGAAATATCGCAAGCCTTTTATTGTTTTAATATCGCTGATTATGGCTTACAGCTGAAGAAAACTCAAAAATCCTATCTCAAAATATTAGAATATTTCCTCAGACCAAGTAAAAAAAAAAATTATAACAGCAGAACAAAATCAAACATTTGAAAATGTCCATTAATGCACTCAGTACTTGGTTGGGAATCCTTTTGCACAGATTACTGCATCAATGCGGCGTGGCATGGAGGCAATCAGCCTGTGGCATTGCTGAGGTGTTATGGATGCCCAGGATGCTTTAATAGCGGCCTTTAGCTCATTTGCATTGTTGGGTCTGGTGTCTTTCAGCTTCTTCTTCACAATACCCCACAAATTCTCTATGGGGTTCAGGTCAGGGGAATTGGCAGGCCAATCAAGGACAGTAATGCCATGGTCAGTACACCAGTTACTGGTGGTTTTGGCACTGTGGGCAGGTGCCAGATCTTGGTTGTGCAGCGTTTCCTGCCACATTTCCCCCTTCCAACACACTTTTTGTGAATGTGCTTTGAAACTGCACTCTGTGAACAGCCTGCTCTTTGACAAATTTCTTTTTGTGTCTTACCCTCCTGATGGAGGGTGTCAATGATGGTCTTCTGGACAGCAGTCAGATCAGCAGTCTTCCCCATACTTGTGATTTAGTTTACTGAACCAAGCTGAGTGTTTTTCAAGGCTCAGGAAACCCTTGCAGGTGTTTCGAGTTAATTAGACGATTCAAGTGATTAGTTGAATAGCCTACTAGTATACTTTTTCACGATATTCTAATATTTTGAGATAGGATATTTTGGTTTCTTAAGCTGTAAGCCATAATCAGCGATATTAAAATAAAAGGCTTGTGATATTTCAGTTGATTTGTAATGAATCCAGAATGTATGACATTTCATGTTTTTTAATTGCATTACAGAAAATAAAGAACTTTATCACAATATTCTAATTTTCTGAGACAGTCCTGTATATTAAAAAGACTGTCCACTGTCGCTCTACGCTCTTACAGGAGGAATGCTCCGTGTCAAGACTCAATGCAATCTGCTGGGTTTCCTAAGATAGGAAACTTTTTAACCAATCTGTATGGATGATTTGATTTAATTTGACTTTGTAAAGTGCCTTGAGATGACATGTGTTGTGAAAATTGCCGCTATATAAAAAAAAATCTAATTGAATTTTAGCATGCAATTTGGATCAATTTATTGAACACCTACAGGCTAATAACTTCATAATGAAAAAAGCAGAAGCTGTAGAAATGAGCATAACCTAAAGTTTTAAATCAATGTAGTGAGCATTTCATACAAGCCAGTGATTCTGTCAGTGCTCAGAGCAGAGAAAGCACCAATACACTGCAAAAAGAGAACTAAAAATAAGTAAAATTTTCTTGAAATGAATGTATTTGCCCTTGATTTGAGCAGGTAAATAAGATTATTTGCCAATGGAATGAGTATTTTTTCCCTTAAAATAAGATAATTAGAAATCCTGCACTTGAAATAAGGTGATGGAGATGAATTGTTCCTATTTTAAGTGCAAAAATCTTATTCCATTGGCAAATAGTCTTATTTACCTGCTCAAATCAAGGAAAAATACTTTAATTTCAAGAAAAAAATTCTTATTTTTAGGTCTATTTTTGCAGTGTAACAGTGGAATGCAATGCAGGTCAACAGCAGCGACAATGTGTCTCTTACCCGCACATCTGGGTGGTTATATATAGTCAATTTGTCAGGGAAAACCTTCACATCTTCAACCAACAGAAGCTCCAGTGTGGCGGAGACAGGTGTCAAGGGTTCATACTGTCCAGGAAAAGAAAAACGTGTTCAACCAGTTAGTCTCTCACTTTCTTTTATGCACAATAACATTTTGTGCCAACCCTGAATGGTGGATGAAGGCCTTACATGGACCAGAGAGGGGGAAAATGAGAATTAAAATACCACGGTGTACACTTTAAAGTTATCAGCAGAAAAGTTGCAACAAACAACGTATAATTGCTTTCATTTAAAAAACAGCAAAGCAACAATTATTACATTGCTCCTGCAAAAAATTGTATTACAAAGAGTTACACATATGGTTACACACACACACACACACACACACACACACACACACACACACACACACACACACACACACGTGTCAAGAGCACAGGGGAGAGTTTTAAGAGCCTTTTTTAAAATCTCCATTAAACCTAAATGAGCTTAAGTCATGTTTAATTCAAAATTACACTGCTTATAGCAACATATTAAATGATATTTCAGCTGTGGTTGCTTCCTTGTTGGAGGCTGTTGCACACAACCTGGAAGTTGTTTTTACTTACTGGACTGGGAACCCTGGCAGCTGCTAGATGGGGAACCTGGTATCCAAGAGCCGTCACAGTAATGGCAGCAATTCCTGTCTGCTGATGGACAAGAACGGTCTGACGTCCTAACCAAAGAGATTCAACAAGATCAAAAGCCGTCATTCAAAATTTCCTTTCCAATGATGTGTAGAAAGCTTTTTTTTTTACTAAAAAATATATATTACCATGAAGTTTCATTTGCTTTTTGCTATCTTCAAACAGCTGAAGCTCCATGGGCAAAGTGGGCTCAACACTAGCCAGGGAAACCTTGGACGATTCCCACAACATGCTTAAAGAACTAAAGTTGTCAAATTTCCTTCCTTGTTGATCAAAAGCTGCCAGGTCCAACACAGGGTTACGATAATTTGAAACGGGTACCTGAGAAACGAGGACATAAAAAAAGGGAGAAAATGAGAACACTGTTTGGAAATTTAGCTTTGAAAAAGTAACTTAATATATTTTTTGGACTGTAAGGTGCACTTAAAATCCTTACATTTTCTCAAAAATTGATTTTGCGCCTTATATATAACTACCCTTGTGCTTACTGGCCGATTTTATGCGGTACAATGCGCCCAACAATCAGTTAAAATGTGTAAGTACAACTTTGGCAAGCAACGAAGCCGCTCCGCTCAATGGATATTTGGAGCATTAAGGTACACTGTCACTACCTGATAGGACCCCTGGGCTGTCTACAAGACTGCCTGACTGTAATGTCTAAACTAGAAGTGCATTCATGTAAAACAGCCCTCACACGGAGTACGCGCTAGCAACAATAAACCTAGTAAGTTAAGTCATTATAAAAGTTACGCTTATTTTGGCTTTATGTTAGAAACAGGGCTGTGTTGTCTAACTGCTCTGTCCTCCCGACAGAGACGCATAGCTCTCCCTCTCAGGAGAGAGCTGTATAGGCGGAGGGCCAGAGGGATATTACACACTTGGGAAAGAAATTTAGTGCGCTTTATAATCCGATTCGCCTTATGGTCCAAAAAATACGGTAAGTCATGAGCATTTTAACCCAATAAAACAGATATAACATACTATATAGCAGTGTTGTAGTACTCGAGTCCGAGAACGAACTCGAGTCCGAGTCATTAGCTAAATTTAGAGACTCGTGACTTGACTTGGACTTGAGCACTGATGACTCGAACTTGGACTCGGACTCCTACATTCAGATCATTCTGACTCGGAAATTGAGAAAAAGACTCGACTTTTTTTATATCATTAGGCTATAATTTTAATATGTCATTAGAATATTATTTGGTGTATGATTTTAATATCTAATTGTCGTACCGCGCACGTGACGTCACCATCTCATGAGCAACGCTCCTTGCCGCTAAGGTTGGGCAAACAGTGTAAGAGCGCACGTAGCAACCAGCCGTTACACGTGCAACAGATACAAGGATATGACCGACTTTTCAGCTGTTAAACTTTCACAAGAGGATGTCCAGGCGCCCATTTTACTGGTAGAACTGTGGAACAACATACCAACGTTCAGCTCAAACGATGGATTGAGTGTCGAGGGCTCGGAAAGACGGGCCGAGTTGATAGGAAGGTAAGTCGTTGTTTTTCTCCTGCTCGGCGTTCATGCCGTCATTTGCAGTTTTTTTCTGTTTGTAATCACCGTCCAGGAATCGGTATACATTTTCCGGCCCGCCGAACAATTTAGTCCGGTCCGGTGGCCAAATGCATTATCATTATCCAACGGCTGTATCTCCTCGCTGCATCGACCGATCCACACCAGATTTGTTGTGAGTCATGGGGGAACGCTGCCGAACGCGTTTGTGGGAATCGCCCGGTGGACGGGCGAGGAAAATGCGTGAAAGCATCTGCGGTGGCGGGCGGCCGGCGGTGCGCGAACCCCGCCCGCCGCCCGGAGCCGCGGCGGGCGGGGTTCGCACACCGCCGCGGCTCCGGGCGGCGGTGTGCGAACCCCGCCCGCCGGCCAGCACCGCGGCGTTGCGCGAACCCCGCCGGCCGGCCGGAGCCGCGGCGGTGGCCAATAGACCGGAGTGCGCTTGGCTGCGAGGGCCGATCGACGCCGCTTGCGGCTTTAACATCCTTCATATGCGGCCTATCAGCGTACCTCGAGTCGCTGTTGCACGTTCCATAACAACAATGTTTAAAAACCATGGTTAGGAGACGTCTTAGACTTGGAAAAAGCAGTCGTTTTACCGAGTAAAACCAAGGGTAACTACAGCGAAAGAGTTATTAGTGCAATGGAATGTTACTGCTTCATGTCATACATCACACGTCAATAGTGACTCGACTCGGACTTGACTCGGATTTTTTTTTTAATGACTTGGACTTGACTTGGACTTGAACACTGGTGACTCGAACCTGGACTCGGACTCGAGGCATAGTGACTTGACTACAACACTGCTATATAGATACAAGGAGATTATAGTATCAATCACTTTATCTAACAGCAATGGACAATATGAATTTAAAATCTTATCTTGGTACTTAGGCAACAACTAGGAACAGTTTTATAGGTAAATAAGCATTCTGCAGCAGCTTAAACAACAAAAACCCATTATTCTCCAATTTGTCACCACCAAATTATTTTTTTCTCAAAAAAATAGCAATGGTAAATGTTAAATAAACTACAACTAAAATTACTTCCCAGCCATAAAGAGAAAACCTCAGTCTACTCTCAAAAAGTTGCCGTGCTAACCCATTTTAAAAAAATAATAAAAAAATCACGCACCACTTGTTTATTCTGCTGCAGCAGAGGGCAGGTCAGGTCCAGCTGTGGACTGGTATAAACCGGAACCAGAGTGAGCCGTGATGGAGGTGCACAAACAAACTTGACCACCACCGGCTCCACGGCTGGGAACGGATTGGTAACAGTGGGCTTGTTCCCCACTGTAACCTCCAGCACCTGTAGAATGAAACGGTGACAGGTGAGAAGACGCAGATAATATGGCTAAAAAGAAAAATTACAGCTGTATTCTACTCAAAGAGTTTTTTGGGTAACTTAAATTTTGATTTGCAAGAAAAATTTTTTTAAATCTTTTCATCGCCCTTACCTGTTCTCCTAGCATCCTACAGGTTGCTCTAAGCCAGTGGTGATTATAGTTGTGCGAGGACGGACTGATCAGATTGAGGCTCACGCTGGTCTCGTCCTCAGCTCTCGAGGAACAGAAAAACTTTGACGGCTCTAAAACCCAAGGACGCGGTCCTCCCTCAAACAACATGTCTTTGGAGGATCC